>NC_141324.1:21228125-21453125 GCF_037954235.1 Aulostomus chinensis
CATTTAAGGTATAATGATATGATATATGATGATAATGATTGGCAGAAGCTCACAAGCATTATTACCTGGATGTTGTGCTGTGTTCTGCTGTGAGGAGGTAGCGGGTCTCTTTTCACTATTTCCACCATCTGAAGGATGATCAGAGCAGCAGACTTCTCCCTCTGACTGCTGCCGGACATCGGACACACTCACACTCCCTCTGTTGGTTTCTGAGTCTGTCAAAATGTTCCCACCTTCCTCAAATGTGCAGTTCTGTCCAAACAAGTCATTCAAATCCTCAAGGTCATCCTGAACAGTTATTCTATCCGTCCATTCCTCTAAACGCCTCTGAGCACTGTCGTCCATCCCTTCTGCTTCCTCACCACTGTTCCCATTACACTGCTCAGTGGTCCAGCCCTGGCCTGTCCAGTAGGAGTATTGTTCCCAGTAATAGTAGTAGGTGTCGGCTGCATGTTGGTCCCAGACAGCCTTTGTGTCTGGGTCGTCCCAAGGAGCAGTCACAGTTCCTGAACCTTCTGTCTCTGGATGTTTCTCCAGCCAGCTGCTCCACAGCAGAGCTTCAGCCTGTTGAGCTTTGGGATACAGAGAGACTTAAATGGAGAAGCAGCCTTTGAAGTTCACTTTTCAATAAAAAAAAAATTCTGGGAACTTCGGAAAATACTAAAAAAGATGATTCTCACTCCCTGTATGCCCTCATGTTCTATCACTCTTTTTTAAAAGGCAGTTTCTTTACACACTATGGTAATTAAAAAATATCAACATAATATAAAATTAATAGCAGGTTCATAAGATTTCAATTGTCACAGGAACAGGAATGTGTCAATATAATCTTCATGTCAAACATCTTACCCCAGTATGCCTCCCAGCCAGCGTCAGTGATGGCTGCTGGCTCTGGTCCTCCACCCACTGTAACCGACTTCACTCCTTCCTCCAGGGGTTCAGACTCGTCCTGTTCACCATCTTGGTTCGAAAATCACAAAGCAGAATTCCCATGAATATAGAACAGAGGATTAAAAAAAACAACAGATGCTTCTGCTGCTTCTACTCTTTCTAGAAAACAACAAAACTGTTGCCTTTCTTGGGTGGAACAACAGGTCGTGCAACTCCTGTTGGAACTCTTCTGGTGTAAACTAACAGTATACAGTGAACAAGTGTCTGTAAATATTTAAAAATAAAAAATATATATTACTAAAACACAAAAATCACAATTTAATGACCAAAGTAAAAACCCTATTTTCATGTTGTTACCTTTATCGACAATTTCTTCCTCTTCAACAGATGGTATCCAATATGTACCAGGCTTCATGTTGGACTTCTTCCCCTGTCACATGACCAAAACAATTATCAGTCAGTTCCAAGCATTCCAATTGAATTGATGATATCATAAAGCTTACTGAAAGAACAAGATAGCGCACAGAGATGCAGCAGCTCTGGCTTACTTCTCTACGCTGGTTAGAGGAGCTGGCAAAGGCCAGGGGCAGACCCATGCTGGCCATCAGCTGAGCTTCTTCATCCAACCTCTCCTCATCCTCCTCCTCACTGTCCACTTCTGTGAAGAGGGAATGTAAAATTCACGACATGTAACACAATAATATCACTGAAAACATAAAATCAGTGTTGGATTGACAATGCATGTGTGTGTTATCATTTCAAAGGGGAACCTCAACAAATGACCTAAAAGTCAAATCGAATCCAAAGCTTTCTGCTTTATAAATCCATTCTCAGTACAAACTTCAGTCACAATGTAAAACTTTAAATCATGAAACACACCTTGAACTGCAGTTTCGCTAGGATCGGAGGAGAGCAGTCTATTATCAGAACGATACAGCTCTCGATCCCTGAACGGAGGCAGAGGACACACACACACACACACACACACACACACACACACACACACACACACACACACACACACACACACACAACAGATGAGCTCCACAGCTTCATGCATTCATACTTCACCATGCTGATATGTCGGTGTCATGATTACAGAGACGAGAGATGCTCACTGTACGAAGACTCTGGAGCAGAAGCAGTGGATTCTCTCCTCAGACGAGTGTCTTCTGCTGAAGAATATATCCGCCACCACTGTCGCCCTGCTCCGGTCCAGCATCATTGCCACAGTGCACCAGTTACTGTTTGTCTAAGAGTGAAGGTGTACAGAACATACTGAGCACAACTGAAGTACCACGGCTTCCCTAGCGCCCCCCTAGCAAGACACACAACAACATTTCCGGTGATTTCTTTTTCTGAATGAACGTGTCAGAGACTTTAGGGGGGGAAACAGCGACGCGTCATCAATAGCTGGATTTCAGTATAGAATGAAAATCAAATTAGTTTTTTTTAAATTAAAAATACACATTTCTACAAGTCCTACCTGAACAATTACTTTATGATACAGCTGTTTAAAGGTTTTATATCGAAAACTGAGAATCACACCGGAAGTTTGTGTATTTGCACATGAGCGGAACTCGTCTGTCGGTTCGATGGTTTCTTGGGACACTGAATCAACGACACGTTACGTTGTGTCACACTCAAATCTTTCCGAAATTGTGGGGGAGGGCATTTGCTAGCTGACAGCATTTTTTGTGCTTCTGTATTTTGAAATGTGGGGTTATTAACGTCTCTGCTCTCAGCATAACTATCGAAGGTAACTGTTTTTGTGTTTATTCAATGTTTAGTTCACTGGGGTTCGCTGTTAACGCTTCACTGTCCTGCATGGATAGCCAATGTTTATCTTTTAGGATTGTTAACCTTATATCCGCAACCTTCGCTGCAAGTCTTCTGTGTACAAAATATTAATATTATAACCACATTGTTTTTAAGTGTATCATCTCTTCATAGTTAGGTTAATCTTGATTTACACCAAAGAAAGCCTCTGTTTAATCAGAATCACTGACATTTAACGTTGGATGTCTCAAGCAGTGCATTTCCTTTACTTTGCCTTCTGATTATTACGAAATCAAGGAAATAGATTCTACTGAATTGTTGCTGTCAGATGTATTAGTTTTCTAACACTGAGAGCTGTGTACCTACAGTGGGCCTTGATGTTTTGTTCGCCTCTTCTCTCTAATTGCCTGTACAGTATGTAGCAGCAGCATTGTGATCCTGCAACTTGAGGACACCTGACTAACTGATCCTGTCGTCAGCTGGTTGAGCTGGTCCATCTTTGGCAAGATGTCAGTCACGGGGAACCAGTCCTGTTTGATGGGAGCAGAAGGCACAATTTCCTTCCTAGTATGAGCCTTGTCTATTAAGCTCTGATATTTACAGTCTTTTAGCCGTTGGTTCTCTCTGTGAATGTATTTGGTCATGTTCATGCATTTTTTTGTTTTTTAAAATTATGTGACAGTTACAGTTCACCTGCTGTATTTCACTTGGTACAAAGGGGTGCTCACCAGCTACATTGTTGGGGAGCTTTTATATCACTAAAACCCCAATCTTCCCATGTGATTAATCAGAGAAACTTGTCTTCTAAATGTATTAGAAGAATAACTACAAGAGACAAATACACTGGACTTATTATGTATTGTAAGACAGTTGGGTGGGACAAACAAAGGCTCATTATCTGAAGATTCACTTTTTGCCAACCCCGTCACAACTGATATCATGATATTCCTTCATTATAAATGAGTAAAAGAGTGAAATTATGATTAAATTGACCGTAACCATTTTAGACATCAGCTACAGTTGTTTTTAAATAGGAAAGCCAACACTTAACTTCTTGTAGCTGACAGCAGAATCTGATAACATTCTAGCTGAAACCAGGAGTAAAACCAGCAGGTTCCTTCCTGTGGCTCAGTGGTGAACTGCAGATGTAAATCTCAAAAGATTCAAAGAAATACAGCACGTATAGAATAAGAAATAATTTGCTGCAGGTTGTATGATATTTGAAATAATAATAATGATAATCAGTTGTTGATATTCCATCGAGATTCAAGTCAGATGCTTGCAATAGAAGTAACCCCCTCCAGTTGATGAGATCATCAGTCTGGATAAAAGCTAAAGCTCTTGAATCTTGACGTGTGTGTGTTTTGGTCCACAGGTGTGTGTCTTTCACTCATGGGAGGAATGGGCGGGCCTCGGTCAGGTGGAGGACTATCTGAGTGTTTTGGAGTACCTGTTGTGGGTCTTCACCCCTCTGGCCATCGTCTTCATCTTGCCATTCCTCATCGTCATCCTCCTTTACCTCTCTATACTCTTTCTCCATGTCTATAAGGTACTATGAAGAATATATATATTCATATAAACTGAAAAGTGAGTTAAAGTTCATGCATTTACCACATTTTCTTAGCAGATTTTGTTGTTGTACAGCGATGAGTGGCTACAAACCCTGCTTTCATCTTAACAGAGGAAGAATCAGCTGAGGGAAGCGTACTCAAACAACCTGTGGGATGGAGCCAGGAAGACACTGGCTACACTGTGGGATGGACATGGTGCCATATGGCATGGTAAGACACCAGGGGCTCTGTTATGATTAGATGCTGATGCCATACAAAGAGTGGTGTTGCAGCTGCTGCCATTACATAAGAAAAATGAGACAGGGTATATAGAAGTCTGGTGAAACTGCATTTGTGTTTGTTATTGCTGTCGTGAGTCGTGAGCTTGGAGGAAGGAAATGACTTCGGATTTTTTGTAGCTCCTAATAAAGAATGCAAAAGTGGAGCAAAGAAATAGGCAGCGGTTGGGCCTGTGTTCATTTAGCTGGTACCACTGAGTGTACAGCCCTTCTCCTGCCCTTCACATCACATGGAGCCATAAACAAATAAATCTTCCTCATGTACCTCGTCCCGTGTACCAGGCTATGAGATCCATGGCATGGAGAAGATCCCGGACGAAGGACCAGCACTGATTGTCTACTATCATGGAGCCATTCCTATCGACTACTACTACTTCCTGGCCAATGTTATTATCCAGAAGGGACGAACCTGCCATTCAGTGGCTGACCACTTCCTCTTTAAGATCCCAGGTGCTCACTGTTCAACCGAAGGCATTTCTGTGCTCTTCCATAAAAGTGCAACCGTTCTTTCTCTAAAAACGTTCACAGTTGTCAGTGAATATTCCCATCTCGCCAAAGACCACAACTAAAGAAATTTCCTCACCAATTAGAAGATTTATTCATTGAACTGTTTCCAAAATTACAGTAAATTTGTACACTCCCATAACTAGTATTAATACAAGGAGCACAGGCCTCATTTTTAAAGCACAGTTATGAATTAAACACATTTATGTGCGCTGATTCAGTTTTTTCCTCATGCTTTTAAAATGCAGAACTCATCTATTCTCCCTACTTCCATTTTCCCCCCATTAACTCCTCGCCAGGTTTCAAGTTACTGTTGGAGGTGTTCAGCGTGATCCACGGTCCTCAGGAGGAGTGCGTGCAGGCTCTGAAGAACGGCCACATTTTAGGGATTTCTCCTGGAGGCGTGCGGGAGGCTCTGTTCAGTGATGAGACCTACCCGCTGCTGTGGGGCAAACGCAAAGGCTTCGCCCAGGTGGCCATAGACGCCGAAGTGGTGCGTTGCTGTTCCTGAAGTCTATTACCTCTGCATCACCCCGGAGTGCAATCCATTACATTCCTCCATTTACAGCTGACAGGTCATATTACATTCAAGTGTTTCCCAGTACAGTTACACTGCCCCTGCATGTTAAATAAATCTAGGTAAACAAACCAGAGATACACTGACTATAAAATTGTTGGTCTTCTTGCCATGGAAAAAACCCCAAAACAAACAAACATATATATATTTTCAAAGTATTTCAGTGTCTCACCTTTGAGCACAAAGTCAACGTGCATACAGAAATGTTCCTATATGTTCATGTATAAATGTTACATAGAACAGCTTTGCAACCCTTTTTGATTCTGTATCTCCTTGCTGTCTTCTTTCTCTCAGACCATAATTCCAATGTTTACTCAAAATGTACGCGAAGGCTTCAGATCTCTGGGAACCCTCAGTAAGTGCAGAAAACTCTTACTCTATAGTTGGTAGGAAGTTAAGCTAATTTAGCGTAGATCTTTAAAAATTCTCACAAATGTAGTTTTTTCTTTAAAGACTCAAACTGATTTCATTAGGCCTCAGGTTACTGTAGTTTTTAAATTAAGAAACAAGGAGTTGTTTGCATTACTTGTGTATTTAAATCTTTTTTTTCAGCCCCACTTAGACAGTTAAAAGGCCCTTTTTACCTTAAGTGCTTTATTGTGTTGCCTCTTGTTAACACATTGACGGCGGCGGCGTGTCTCTGTGTCACGTGTTTCCTCTCCGTCTTCTGTCTTTTTCTTTGCAGGATTTTTCCGCTGGTTGTATGAAAGGTTTCGTCTTCCTGTGGCTCCTGTTTACGGTGGATTCCCGGTGAAGTTTCGGACGTTCCTCGGTGATCCTATTCCATATGACAAAAGTGTAAATGCCTCTGAGCTGGCAGAAAAAGTGAGTTCAAGCCAGTTGTGTGTGTAGTAAACAGAATGTTTTAATATTCATATTAGCTGGCATTGTTCATCGCACTGAACACAGAAAGAACATTACACTTACATTTGTGAGTTTGTATCAAGACTACAGCTGCATCGAGTGTTTCCCTAGAGTGATGTCATCCGTTAACCACCAGTCATTTATAACATTGCCTTCATCCTTTGCTGCGCAGGTGCAACAGGCTGTCCAGTCCCTCATAGACCAGCACCAGAAGATCCCCGGGAACATCTTGAGAGCCCTGCTAGAGAGATTCCACACCAAACACAAAGGTGCATAAACACAGCTGCACAACAGCAGAGACGGACTGGTCCAGTGTATGATCGAAACGACACGTGGCGTTGGCTCCGAAGGCTGCAGTGTGCACAGTTTCGGTGGGCTCATAGGTTTTTATCAATTGCACAGTTTTCTTTACTGCCCCCAAAACATCGCTGACTGCAACTGGGCTTCCTTTTACGTAGATGTTCGTAGTGCTTTCTTGTGAACATTTCTCTGTTCGTTTTCAGGAATAATCTGTTTAAAGTCAGTCCTTGAAAAAAAGAAAAGAAAAAAAATCATACCTCAGAAGTGACATATACGTATATATGAGATCTAGATGTCTATTGAAATTTTATTGTCAAAGTAAGAGCAGGTCGGTGAGATATTCTTAACAGTTGCCACTCAGCCCATGAGCTGAAATGAATAAGAAGACACGCAACTTCGTTCTCAGTTTGTACAGCTTTAATCGGACTCGTCTTGATGTTTGTGGTCATTTTGTCAACCAAAATTACTACCTTTTTTTTCCCTCCATGATTTTAGAAGATAAAAATGAATCCTTGATGATAACATCTCAAATAAATCACTTATTTTCTGTTTTACTAACTCTGACCAACTACGAAGGATAAAAATATCAAAAACGTGCGACTGAAACCAATCAGCAGGATTTTCTTAGAAGGCCAATCTCTAAAATAGCTGCTAACCTTAACACTGCTTGGAAAACACAAACTGACATATCAAAAATCACAACTGTAATCCTACTAAGGTTTTGAATAGATTCTCAAATATCTCATCAGTCTTCTAAATGGGTCTTAAATACTGAATGATGGAACGTGATAATTTTGTGTGTGAGAGAGAGAGATGGTGTTGATGATCATTTGTGTAGCCTCAGCACATTGGAGCTCTCTGCTGCGGTCTGAAAGAAGCCTTCATCGGTCGGTAAGCAACACCACCACTGCTCGACCAGTTAAGGTTTATTGTTGGTTCATGCAGGTACATTTTCAAACTCCAGGGTTTTTCTGTCACCGTCCTCTTAACAGTGAGGGAGTTAGCGGCTCACCGTTCATCTTGAAGCAAGCGAGTAGAACCAAGGAGGAGTTTTGTTTGACATTGTTAAAATGCCTCCTGTCCCAATTTTATGATATACATGCTCTCTCTTTCTGTCTCTCTCTATCGCTTGCTCGCTCACTCTACACTACACACTACACACTACACACATCATACACACTGAGCTTCTCCTGATGGCTTTTGTATTATGCTCCTCCTGACTAACCCAGGTTGAGAGGTCAATTTTGCCTATTTTTGGACGTCTGTGCCAGCGGAATATCCGCAGGGAAGAGTACAGAGATCCCTGCAGAGACAGCAAAAGCTCATTCGCAGCCTGTTAGCTTGTTTTCGTTAGCACGCTGTCAACAAGCTATCTGATATTTGTGATAAATGTTGCCTTTTTTCAGAATTTTTTTATCAGATGTCAAACCTCCATATGGACAATATGTCAATAACAAGCTGCTCCCCTCTCACAGACTGGGTGTGCAGCAGGAGTTAAATTTTACATTCATTCGTTTCATTCATTTCAAGACTATTCTAGTGCAAGTTTTGTTACTGACTACCAAATTTCTGGTATGGTATTAACCTTGATGTTGCATCAAGTCTGTTCACACACCAAGAAACAAACAAAAGACAAAAACAACATATAAAATTCTTGCTTTTGGAATGGGGTTCAGACCAGTCATAGGAACAAAGAGTCAGTCTGCCTCCACCAGCCTCTGACACTCTGTTTGCCATTTGTATCCTTAAACACTGCAAGTAAAAGATACATTCCACCTGTACCAGTAGACCAAAATATTACACAGTAAACCTGTAAAATTATCAGTTGACTCCTCAGTTTTGGAAAAAACACAACCTGCAGTAACTTAGAACTGAGAATCGGAGGACAACTAACCAGAACACCTGACTCCCATCAAGACCAGTTCTGTTGTTGCTTACTAGATATTCCTCGAGAAATGTCAAAGTATATAGTCATTCTTCTCTCTCTCTCAAATCATAGCCCAATACTACCATTTTTTACTTGTTGTCTTACCTGTTGTCAGTTGGTATCCACGATATCAGATTTATCGGCGTTACCTGATTTGCAGATATTTTTACCAACCGATTTTCTTTATCTCCAAAACATTTTGAAAAGCACTTCAATAATATATTTACTGCATTGTTTCTAAATCATAAATGACTGGGGATAAGCAGAGATGAAGAAAGGTGAGCAAAGCTGTACCGACATAAACACTGGCCATCAGACCGCCTCCGATTGACTTCAAAGACGACCAGCATGTACCAACAGTGTGCCGATGTTATCACGCATCCCTGCTTGTCAGTGGCTGGGATGATGCTAGCAGCTTTGCTTTCTGTTTTTACGTCGATAAACTGAAAGATTCGACTGTTGGCTTGACAAAACAAAACATTTGAAGGTAGGGGACTTGATGATGATGTGCATGTCACACCAGTTTTCTATTTTACAAACGATGAATAGATTGAAAGAATCAATAATCCTTTTATACCGACCTATTTGCTCCGTAGTGTTGAAAATGCCAAAGTGAAGGAAGTCATTATGCAGTCTTTGCACTTATGTTCATATCCTCTGTGTTGCTTATTTTAAGTTCCAGGTCAGAGTTGAATTTTGTTTCCTGTTTAGGGTAAGAGTTGGCGTTCAGGTGTGCTGCAGTAATGAGTTCTCAGAAAGGTGTGCGTGTGCGCGTGTGTGTGTGTGTGTGTGCGTGTGTGTGTGTGTGCGTGTGTGTGTGTGTGTGTCAGTGTAAAACTGAGCCTTTCACCATGACTGATATTATTTCTGCAAACTCTCATAAATCCATCTTGAGTTATCTTCTTTATCACATTAGTTGAAATACTTGTGTATCAGTTGGTGCATATTGCAGTACGTGTAATGATGTACTAGAATCCTCTTCTTTTTAATGTCATTCCTGGATCCTCAGCGCTTTATCAGCAGTGTTATATAATAATGATCAGTAAATTGTGGTTTGGGGGTACAGAGTAATTGTCTTTGTGTGTGCATGTAAACATACTATTTGCATGTATGTAAATATTATGAATGACACACAGATTCTGTCTTATGTTTGGGACAAAGGGGCTCGGTGCAAAGCAGGTGTCTTTCCTTACACAGCGCTCGTTTTGTTTAGCTAGCAAGTGTATTTCTGCATGTCGTCAGCTGTGGGCAGAGCAAAACTTTTATGCCACCAATCAACAAAAACTTGGTCTTAAGTCAACACAAACTTGTCACGGTTGTCTCTCCCCACCAGTAATTTCCTACAACAACAGAACTGACTTCTCCCTGAGTGAGAGTTAAGACACAGACCATAAGAAACATGGCCGCTGGCTGAAGGTTCCATAATGTTATTGGATAATCTGAGCCTGTGAATTTGGGAAAAAAAAAAAATCACTTTTAGTGGACCGAAATTGGTGGGAGGCAGTCGCCCCATTAGAGGATAGCTGCTCAGGAGCTGCAGGCAGATCTGCACACCGGAACGATTTCACAAATGGTTTTAATCACTCACTTTGACAAAAACCAAAAAAAAGAGGGGAATAGGGTCCAGGTTCCCCTTTCATCAGTTAAACTGAAAAAGTAGTTGTGAACTTGACAGGCCAGAGGAACCTGGAGTGCAAATGAAAAGCTGTTTGCAGCCACACGGGTTCTTAAAGGCACATGACAGCGGCATGTTGTGGCCAAAACACTGTAACGACTAATTTAGAGACGAATGAGAACCCAGTTGCATCCAAGCCAGACTTGGTGCCCAGACTCTTCATGGTTCCACTGACCCTGTGCTTCTGAACGCTTTAGTATGACCCATGATCTTCAATCACTGCCAACTCATAATTTGTAATTTTTAATGACGCCTTTATGTTTTTTTGTCAAGTATGAACTGGATGTTTTACTTCTTTCTACTGGTTGCCTTTCATATTTATGTTAGTTTTGTGCTGATCTAACATGTATTTTTAAATTATGACTATATATATCTAAATCTATAAATTGTGCACTTTTAAATATTGAGATCCGATTCAACCTGTTAATAAATCTATTTTTATTAAGATGTTTACTTGCTGCTCCTCATTTTCTCAGTATTCGCGAGTGTGTCTGGTCAACATGTAAGACGGCTGAATGAAGCCTGAAGGTAGCAGAGTGCTAACACGAGGGGCGGCGATGATCAATAATGTCAACTCAGCAGGTTAAGAGTTGAGAGGAAGAGGAAATGGTTGAGTAATCCCACGCTGGATTACCTCAATCCCACCAGCATTCATCTGGAAAAAAAAGAACATCCGCAAAATTATCATGGTCAACAAATTGGAAAACATTTTCTTGGAAAAAACTATTTTCAATATCTGATGTTCATATTAAGTATGCCTAAAGTTTCCAATAATGAAAAAACTTTTGCCCTCCAACCATTTTTTTTTCTACTTTCACAATCTTCTACGCCAATTTCTTTATACAGTCCTCTGCTCCCGGTACAGCCTGCGAACGTGCATCAGCAAACACTGCTCCAGCGTTCATGCGGACCTGATGGGGTTGGGTCGAAAGTGCAGATGTTGAGTGTCAGTTGTACTGAGGGTTGTCAAAATTCCTTTGTTTCAAACCCATCCGATGATATAATAATGACTTAATTAAGCCATAGTCTGTAATCTGGTCTCCTTAACCTATGCATTTAATTCATACTTTATGCTTTTTGCTAAATAAATTCATCCATCTGACAGATGTAGCACATCAGGGTGCAAGTTTTTAAAGAGCGTGCGATCGACTTGCTGACTTTAGAAATCTCCAGCCCAGTACCGTGTGATTGTTTGAGACCAGCCATCCGGACCGATGGCGCGACGATCGGTTTACCGGACCGATGGGACACTCTGATTTAGCTCTGCAGCAACTTAACTTTCAATAGATGATAAAAAAAATCTGTCCTAAAGTTAAACTCAGACAAACAAACAAATGAAGAAACTTGAGCCCAGAAAAATGACCACAGTGTACTTTATTAAATGAATTTTGGTAGTTTGCGTTGCATTAGATTCAAATAAAAATTTTACAAAAATCCAATATATACAAAAAGGTTTTTTTTTAATCCTGTTTATCACTCTTGATTTGTTTTTTTACAATGAAATGTACTTTTCCTCCAAATGAATGCATTTTTAGCACTTCAGACTTTCATCACACAATGCAACTTACTGAAAAGACCATTTTTTTCTTAAACCTTTGTATCTTTTTTTTTTTTAAATACACCACATACACCACATTTATTGTTTTATTCTCTGTAGTATATTGTCAGTTTACAGCCATTGTGTTGGCAATCGAACCTAGGACACCCTTCACAGTCAGAACTCAAGAAGAGAGGAATGTTCTTTTCTTTTTTCTTTTTTTTTTTTAACATGTACACTTTGCATACATTTATTTACAGATAAGCTTTAAGTTGATCAATTCACTATCCGTGGTTTTTCTTGTTCAACCAACTCTCTAAACAGACATCTGTACAGAATGATTATACAAGTGTGACAGGATCAGAATCCCGTCATTATTCACCTGCTGCTTACTGTGCTTGTACTAAGGCTAATTTCTCATCTGAAACGAATGCTGAATTCATCCTGACCGTCCGGAATTTTCTTCCATTAAAAAGGAAAAACAAAAAACAAAAAAAAACCCCATCAGCAGAAGCGTAGACGACTGGGTTTTGTTGGGCTGGTTTGTCGATCCCTTACATCAGAAACAACAAACACGGCCACGCATAAAGACAGTATGGCTATGAACACACACACACGCACCCCGACACAGATGGTAATGGCTGTGTTGGTGGGAAGCTGTGGAGGTGTGAAATAATGCAACCAATGAGAATCATCCACCTGCCATGAGCTGAATTTGCCCGTTGGCATCAGATAGTAAGACTTTATCACGGCCCTCTGCATCTGATACACAAGTGTTAAACCCTGGCATGTGTCTGTGTAGGAACCAAAATCATCATCTCCAACTGCTAACTTTGTTTTTTCATGCCTAACCAGAACTTTAGAGAAAATCTGGGATTCGGCTTTTGTCAGTTACGCCTCGTAATTGTTGAAGAGCAGATATGAGGGAAGCCAGCTCGCTACGAATAAGCTTAAAACTTAGCCTTTTAACAGGATTTTACTGTTTTTCTTTTGTCATGAAGCACATAGAGCTGCAATTTTTGTACGAAAGCTGGTATACAAATAAAGTTTATAAGTATAATTATTATCATAGTGTTTATAAATCATAAATTGTTTTTAGATAACGCAATGAACCAAAGTCTGGTATTTGTTTGACCCATCTATCACCCACACCTTCCTCGTATGTTGACTTTTTTGCTCTATTTCTCTCCAGTGTTGCCAGTAAATGGTAAATTGATTTATATTGGATTTGGTTTAAAGTCTGCAGAGTTTTGCCCAGATGCCAGAGGGTGTAACGTGTCACCATAGACACAGGAAGAGTGATAAAGTGTCGCTATTTGACAAGCCAAGAGTGCTATTTAGCAACATGGGGTGAGAGCTGGAGGCTGGACACGCCTGAGAGACAGTTGAGGCCGGGAGGATCCGTACAGCCTCCTTACTGGGCAATGACTCAGTCCTAGTAGAAGCACAGTAACTGCTGTTGACACACACAATGCTATCAAATAGTAACACACACACACACACACACACACACACACACACACACACACACACACACTGGGGCTTACCAGAAAACCATGCTGTGCTTTCAGTCTCTGGGAGATGAGTTTGAAATAAAGAAAGATGTAGAAATATATTTTTCTTAAGGCAAACAAAACATCAAAAGCAGCTTGTAAAGTTATGACGTGGGTGGTGGTGGTGGTGGGGGGGGTGTCACACCTTGTTAATGAGTCCGAATACCCACCACCAATCAGACGTCGAGCACCTGTGGAACACTGGCGAAAGATCCGTTTGTATCAACTTGTATGTATTGCGGCAACTGAAGGCAGAACAAACCCTTCCTACTGCAACTAACCTTTACCATCATCTTTAGTTTGCTGACAAATCTTTCCATTGCAGGATACAAATAACATCAAAACAAAATAGCAGTTTTCAAAATGTGTTTTCAAAAATGCATGAATGTTGTAGGCAATTTGTAGAGAAAATGAACTGACCTTTTTCATGGTCCTTGGTTAAAAAAAGGGCACATTAATGATATAAAAAAAGAAACTTTGCAGATTTAGTTTGGCACGTTGCAAATTCATTTTATCCAAGGACTTGAATCATCATCATGTGCGTGCGTGGCTTTGGAGCGCACTGAGTATCAATTATGAATGAGTTCCTCCCAGAAGCAGGAGGAGGGGTCTAAAGTGCTGTGTTACAGAGAGGAGGGTCTATTGCTGATTAGAGGGTGGAGCCTATTCTGTCTACAGGATGAACTGAGGTAGCTTTATGTTCAGTGTTGGTTCATGAGATGGGGATGATACCAAAAAAAAGTTAAGACTACACTGAAATATAGAGACAGAGCAAATAAAATGCGACATCAACGTCCCCTTTCAAACAATGCTGTCGAAGGCTGCGTTTACACCAAGTAGGCCACAGAGGCGGCATCTGCTCTTCATGGTCAATCAGCCTTTCATGTCAAAACACTACACAACTTACGCAGTAAGTAAGTAAGTCCTGCAATCACGACCAAGTGTAGCAAAGTACTCTGAGGCTTATAAAATCGTGTGAAAGTATAAAAGTGGCAGAATGAAGTACTTCCTAACTCCACCTCCGCTTTTGACCAGAGGTAAAGTGACCTCTGTAGAGGAAGTTCATCATCTTTTTCTTGTTATTTCTGTGAACAGAGTTTGTATTTTGTTATTGTGTAAATAAAGTGTGTGTGTGTGTGTGTGGGGGGGGGGGGGTGTACCCTAACCCTAACCCTAACTCCCAGCTACGGAGGTCACGTGACTTCTTGTCAGTATTGGAGGCAGAGGTTATAATGTCTACCCTCTGCAGATAGGTACTCTTGGAAAAGACGCTACGCATGAGTGTCACGACAAAATCTCGCATCATAAGATGGATCAGCTCAGCCAATTTACTCCTCGTTATCAACTTGTTACTTTTACTATTAATAGTGCTCCAATTTTAAATATGATCGGCTACTTGAAAAAGAGCAACAGTGACTCGAACATGAAATTCCTCTTAAAGTTTTAACAATCCCAGCAATCCCCACAAAAACACAATGCATAAGCCCGTCCTCATTAGTGCAAATGAAAAAACAAAAAGGGCAAAAAAAACTGCATAGCAGCACTCAGTGTAAATGCAGCCTTATACAGTGTGTGCTCAAAGTCTAACAGTATTGTGCCATCCTGAATTCTGTGCTATTTCAACATTTTACTTTTTTTTTTTTTGCCAGTTTCTTATCTCTTTCTATCACAAAATAAATAAATGACACTGGGAGTTTTATTGTTCAACTAAACCAAAAACTCAGGATTTAGTGAAAAGGCAAATTAAATATTCTTTAAAAAAGTAATCAAACCAAATACTCATGACATTAAAACAGCACAACACACAGGAATGTAGTGGCAACAGGTTAGAAAAAAAAAAGCAGCTTAGAAGTGATGCTTGAAGTCACGCGACGCAAGCGTCAGTGTTCAAACTGCCTCAGCCACATTCTAAACTGAAAAACCGAGACACTTAAAAGACGAGCAGCAGATTTCAAAGTAATAGAAAACCCTTGACAAACTTCAAGTATGCTAATTTTCTATCTACATATGATGCATACTGTGTACTTCTGCAGACCGTTTTTAGATTTTTGAATGTATTTTACTAACGGCTTCAGGCATCCACTGTCTTCCATTGATTTCTGTGTGGGTTGATATGGTAAATATTGCAGAAAGTCTGCAGCGCATTCCCTCGTGACTTTCGAGAGAGATTTCACGGAGGCTCGTTGGACCAATTTTCACGTATCTTCCAAACACTCTGACACCACAATGACATTCAAACAGACAAATCAGCGTGGCTGTTGTTCCGGACTTGTTTCTTGCGGCGTTGAGGATCCACTCCTACCGTATTATTCCTACTGATTACGTCATCAAGTTGTTGTGTGTTCTATCTGCAGAGTATGTGACTTGTGTATACACAAGAAATCCCTGAATGTGTTCTATTATCAAGAATTGAGGTGCATCAGCCCCTTTCCTCTGATCATTTAGCACCAATGTCAAGCTTTCTAATGCAGCTAGACAGATGATTTATATTCAATGACCATCTTTCAAACACTTTTGAAAGTGTGGGTTGTCTGATTTTCACACCATACGGAAATTGAAGGGAACCAGTGGCTTTTTGAAATGGTAGTAAAAGTACATTCAAGAATCTAACAAAGCAGCAAAAAGCTCAGCTGTGATGAACTCAATGTTCTATTGTCTAAACGACGCTGGGTTGCTCCTTTCAATTGAGGTCTATCAGTATTCATCAACAAAACACAAGTATTTTATTATCTGAGTCATTTAAATTTTATGAGAAAAAAAACAACCAAACAGCTGGATTAATCCAATATTAGCCCGGATAGTGACTCTTGCCTGTGGTCTGCAAAAGATTTGCTGTACATGATGTGTTTGGGATTGTATAGACGTAGTTTGTGCGTCTTTAATATGAAAATAAAAAGACACTCCATTCGTGAATGTTTTGGATATCAACCTTCCATCGGACTTGGTGCACAGAGCAGCTGAGTTTCTTCTGGGGCTGGTTTGATTTCGCAGGATGAAAAGGGTTAAAGTCTCATTCTATGATTATCCCACTGACTTGTGCTTTTCTCTCCTCTCACCATCCTTAGAAGAATAAAATAATCGATTGCACTTGTGACACACCAAAACATAGAAACCAACCTAAAACCCTCTTTCGTGCAGGTATTTCCAAATTTGAGGACACGCTGTCCACATCTGGATGGCACTGCCTTAACTCTATCATGGTAGGTGAGACAGAGCTAAATTTGACTGACAGCTCCTCTACGTGATGATGTGATCGCCTCTGGCTTCCCAGCATTCCCTGAAGTCAAGCGGTTTGGGTTAGGAGGGTGCGGGAGGGTGCAGGCTGTGGTGGAGTGTTGATGGTACAACTCTCCATTCCGTCCCTGTGCACTGATTCAGATCATTGATGGTGGTGATGATGATGATGATGAGTCAGCGGGGCACTGATGGTCATTTTCTTCATCTATTTGTCCAACACTTTGGTGTCTTTGTGGTATTCATTGTCCTCAAGGAGGCCCTTGCCCCCCCCCCCCCACTTCCCCCGATCTCTCAACATTATGTGAGGATTATAAGCAAATTCGCTGTGTTTACGGGATGAATGCTGATGGTGGAGCTCTGATCGTTCAACCCACCACATCATCACAAACCTTTAAAAACAAAGGATCCAGTGCAGTCATGCCACGATCCTGCAGCAGCACATTTAATTCAGGCAGGCTACTCAAGCGTGTCAAACATCACAACTGTTCACACTGCAAAAACCAAAACCAAAACAAAAAACCCTCACTATGCACGTTTGCAGTTGTCTCCACAGGATGCATGAACAGTAACATAAGAAACAATCATCTGCATTTCAGTGAGATATAGGGACTTGTTTTTAGGATTCTCAAACTGGGGTCCGGGATCCTCCAGGGACCCTCGAGGGTCTTCCAGAGAGGACTCAACAAAATGACGAGTAGTTTCATTTCACTTTGGATTAAATGATTATGGAAGGATTCTTTCACAGGCACATGAAACACAGGAAAACCTGATTCAGCATCACTGATTAGGATATACAATTTTGTTAAGTCTTTTTTTCTGATACTTTGTTTGTTCCTCGTTTCCCGTTAATTTTTGTCCGGACTAAAGACTTACCAGTTCGAAAAAAATTAAGACATATAATTATTTGAAATTTCTTTTTTTTTTTTTTTTTTTTTTTAGGATCTCCACTTCATCTTGTGTTTCAAGGCTTGTGAAAGGCGTCCAAACGAAGCCCTTTTTTAAGATGAGGCTTCTGGATCCAGATTCATTTATTTTCTACTTGCAGAAAATGTACTTTGCACAGAAACTACACAAATGCATAGATTTGTAGTTTTTCAAACCAGACACACGAAGGATTCATTTTTACAACAGCTAAGAGCTCACTGCCAGTAGTGTTGTTCCAGAACAATTCAAAAAGATAAACCTGTTCACGCTGACAGCTGGGGAAGGTGGTATGACTGTCCTGGATCCAGGGTGGTGACCCTTTCACTGTGGCCCTTCAGCTGACACCTCTTTGCTAACATGTTTAGCTTGTCCCATCGCATGCTAACGTGTGTTGAATGCCAACAAATAGTTTGAGTAAACAAAAAACAAACAAACAAGTGTTTCTTGATTAGCACAAGATCATAAACATTAACCACCAGATGGTCATGTTAAAGGCAAAAATGTCAAACTGATGCACAGAGCTGATTCTGGCATGCAACCATGTGTCCTCCTGAGCTGCTTCTCATTTAAACACCACACTCGCTCATGAACGCGCGCACACACACACACACACACACACGCATACATACACCACTTATGGAGGCACATACACTCTCAGCCACAAAAACACAGAATCACAATGACTTGAGTACCCTCTACATGATCTCTAAAGTAAAAAAATGCTGCATGTTGTATCAGAGTACTGTACATCCTGGTGGTTGGTTCGATTTGGCTGAGATGGCTGCTTGTCTGTGTTCTCTCTTCTCTTCCATCCTTTCCATTTCTGCATCATCCTCTCCCTTCATCTCCTTTCCAATCTTGTCTGGTACTTTGCCCATTTCTCCCGCTCTCCCCTCCTCTCCACTGAGAAGTAAAGATCAGTGTTATAGCCCAGCCAGGTTTATGGCGCTGGAGCTGCTAATTGTTGAGCTGCCAGGAAGATATTTTTTCTTGGCATTTGGTGAGTTTGTCTTATTTCCTTATGAAAGAAAGACTGTGAACTTGTGTGTGTCCAACTTCCATCTCTTCTTTCTCACCCCCTCCTCCCCCCATTTTTCTTTTCAGGCAGGTTTCTCTCCAAACAAAACACAATGACTGAGCACAGATGCTACTTTGACCATGATCTTCATGTAGTTCACTTTCCGTTCTTCCGATCTGGATCAGAATTATCCCAAGACTGATGAAACGTCTAAGCCCGAAAAGAGGGTTTTTTGTTTGTTTTTTTTGACTACCCAGCCATCTCTAAGGTGCTCCACATCCTCAGAAGCAAGAGGACATTTCCAATGGACCTTTTTTTGGCACTAAGAACAGGAGCAATGAGTGCGATATCATATACTGATGGAAGTAACCGGCCTGTTGTGGATTTCCAAACAATGAGACAAATATGACCATTTCAAGTTTCTAATAATGCTGAGTGAGGGATCATTTCCTTTCCTCGTCACATTAGAGGAATGAGCGTGTAATTCAAGTGTCATTTAGGAAAAGTGGAGAATCTGATGACTGGACGTCTTATCCTACAACTCTTCTGACCTTAAACAAAACAGTGCATAAGCCTCTTAGGCTTTGAGCGGAGTGTTGAAGCACTCTGTTGATATGCATTTAGTTTGTATCACACAGGATTTCCCTGACGAGCCGAAGTAAAAATAACAGCAACAAACCTTACAAACACAACCGAACTTCAAAATCTCTCCTCCGATCACTACCAACGGGGCAGTAGGCTCCTCGGTGGGTACCGATTTGAAAAAGAAAAGAAGGGAATGAGAGATGAAAAGTGAGATTGTTGGTAGGAACATATTCTTATTGCCACAGTCCATGTTGCTGTTTGTGCAGAAGCAGGATAGCCCGATGACTGCTGCACCCTCCTGTTCTGAGAGGGAACCTACTATAATGTGGTTTCATATTCCAGTCTCTCCTGCACCAGGGCATCATCTTTATACTGCAACCGTGGAGGAGTCAGGGAGCAGTCTATGGCCAGAATTGCCTTGCGTATACTGCGGTCTAGAACGTGTCGCTCCCACGCAGGGTAACGGTTTCTACAAAGGTCGATCTTGATGACGGTCTCTTCAAGGCGTGGAGCACGCGATGACGGTGTTGATGGCACCGTAGGTCGGACCTGAAACACTGGCATGCAGCCGTCCCTCTCAGAGTACTTGGCCATGTCACGCTCAAGTGTTGTGGTGGCTCCCCTATTGGAGCGCAACGAGTTGGTGGCACCTTCAGAGGGTAGTGTGGAGAACTGAGCAGTGGCATCCAGGTCGAGGCCCTGGCCACTGGGTGAGTGTCCAAAACGTGGCCCATTGGGATGGAAAAAAGCGTAGTACATGAGCAAGAAAACCACACCAGTAAGGAAACTACTGAAGATGACACAGAGTGCTGGCACTGCGAAGGCGTCAGTGGTGTGAGGCGAGCGGTAGAGGTACCACAATGCGCTGAGGGCTGCGTTTTCCACCAGGATCACCAGGTAATAGATGAACAGCCGACACCTGCACAGCAATGTTAGACAGGACAAAAGAAAATATCAGACAGACCCAGATCTCCTACATTAGCAGTATGTTTGGAGGCTCCCATATCATATTTACATATCCTGGTCGTGGGCGGTAAGAACAGTTATACTAGTCCTTTATTCCGTCCCTAGCGGAGGCATGGCACAGACTGGTGACCCATCGAGGGTGAACCCCGTCTCTCCCCCAATGTCAGCTGGGAGAGGCTCCAGCCCCCACCCCTGTGACCCTTAACGGATAACTGGTCAAGAAAATGGATATTCCATCCATCCAACCCTTTGGGTCACGGCTCCTCATGCTTTGGTAAAATCCTGATCAATTGATCTCAATGGAACAACAAACATTACAGAACTCTGCTAAATTTTAAGAATGAATGCTTTCACAATCAAAACATTGTGTAAAAAAAAGAAGAAATTAACTACACGTCACTGCAAAACTGAACTTGGTTCTGAGTTTTAACAGTTGGTCAAACCACTGAAAATGTCTTCCTTCAGGTCTACACCACACTAAATGGAATCAAGTATCCTCCTCACCTTGTCCGTCCCTCTTTGACATTGAACCAGGAGAAGATGTAGATGATGCCCACCACCATGTCAAACACAATCTCCTCCCACTTGCTGATGCAGAAGTCAGTCTCACAGTGGACGATCCAGAAGGTCATGATGCACCAGTGCAGGACGATGAAGATGCCGAAGTAGAGTTGAAACACAGAGGCAAAAAGGGCGAAGGTGATGACCCTTGCTGCGATAGTGAAGAAGTGCCAGCAGAACTGGATAATGACAGCTAGGTAGCTGATTGGCTTCTTGTCATCTCGAGACTCTCGTAGGGCTTTCTGGTAGGAGGCCAGGGCCCAGGCCAGAGAGACTAGAGAGGCTGCTGCTGTCATACCTGACACACACACACACACACACACACACACACACACACACACACGGTGAGAACTTTGCAGAAACAGCAGATCAGATTCAGTCCAGAAACAGATTAGCCTAGCTTTGGACAAACACTGGAGGAAGCTCTTAGCACGGGATGTGGGATATGTGTTAATGAGCCTCTATAAATGATTATGGCATGGATGTCGGGAGAGAGCAGAGAACGCTATATTTAACTGGAGGTGGGAAATGAGGTGAAAGACAGAACTTAGCAATACAACATTATTTATTCAGCTCATTTTTGTTTTTGTGTGAGTCTGTTCGGTGGTAATCAAAGGTGCATTTATGAAGCTAAACTTCCACACTTCAAACTAGGGCTCCACAACCTGGACAATATCATTTGTGATATCAGATAGAATGTTCATTTTAAAACCCTTATTCTCATGCTGCGTCAACTCCATATTTAATTTAAACTGGTACTTTTATATATAGAATATCATATAGCGTGCCTTCCTGCAATTTGAAAACTGCAATATTGGTATTTTTATTTAATTTTAATTAATGTGCAGCACTTGTTCAAACACCACAGTTTTAAACACAGGTGTTACTATTCAAATTTATAAAAGAGAGTGGGTTTCATGTTAGTAAGGCTAAGGGTGCGTGCATGTGTGTGAGTGAATGAAGGTTACCTTGCACAGCCTGTAGTTTGTGTGTTTGTATAATGATGCACAGCTGCAGCACCAGTTGTGGAGCGCTCTCCAGGAAGGTGGCCAGTAGATGCAACATGCTCACATCTGCAAACTCGTAGACCATCCTCCAGTAGTAACGCCAGCGGTCGGTTTCAGAGCTCTGACGACTACGAATTCCCAGGTAGATGGTGTGGAGGTACCTGAAGGAAAATGACCATCAGTATCACTGATGTGTCCTTTATCGAGCATGAGTAGCTGACACACAAATCCATCCATCCATCCATTTTCTACTGCTTATCCTGTTAAGGGTTGCAGGGGGGCTGAGCCTATCCCAGCAGCCTTCAGGTGAGAGGCGGGGTTCACCCTGGACAGGTCACCAGTCCATCACAGGGCCAACACATAGAGACAGACAACCATTCACACCTACGGTCAATTTAGAGTATCAATCAGCCTCGTCCCCTCTTGATGTCTTTGGACTGTGGGAGGAAGCTGGAGTACCAGAGAGAACCCACGCAGGCACAGGGAGAACATGGAGACTCCACACAGAAAGATCCCATGCTATAGCAGGGCTCGAACCTGGAACCTTCTTGCAGTGAGGCGACAGTGCTGACCACTGCACCACCGTGCCATCCAAACAAAAATCCACTTGTCATTATACGAGAGCCCCTCTCAAAAGAAGACTTGACCAGTAAAATACAAGAGGCTCTTAAGTTGCTGTACATTGCTAAACTGTTCAAAGTTAATGTTTACATCTTTGATAAACCTTCAAAAAAAAGGGCAGAGTGAATTTCAACAACAGGGAAAATATCACATTTTACCATGTAGTTTCATCAGAAACGGCTTGTATGCAACACTTGCACACACACACACACACACACACACACAAACACACAAACACACACACCTACTTGTCCACCTGTACCTCTGAGGCAAGAGCTCTTTTAATAAAGTGAATTCTTTTTTCACTTTACTTCCAGTCCATCTGTGGCCTATATTGCTCTCTCTCTCTCAGAGAGAGAGAGAGAGAGAGAGAGAGAGAGAGAGAGAGAGAGAGAGAGAGTCTACTACATACACTTCCCTTCTTTCTCTCCCTCTATATCACCAGCACATGGCGGCCATTTAGCAGCTGGATAATGGGCCGTGAAATGAAGTTCCATTGTCAGTAAAGAATTTGAAAATGAAAACTGGGCTGAGAGCATTAAGGCTATGGTCTGTTCACCGAGATGTGACCCCCCCCCCCCCCATCCCCACCACACACACACACACACACACACACACGCACACACACACACACACACACACACACGCACACGCACAAATCCCTCATTGGGTTTTTTGATCCGACTTGTTGACCTGCCACTCCAGCTACATTAACTGAAGATGTCCCAGTTCTGATGGCAGTTGGCTCCCATCCACTGAAAGGAAAGTCATCATTTAGTCTCATTTTCAGTATTATAGCAAGGCCACCACCATCAGTACAGTCAGTATTGCCATGGCAACACTACTGAAGTACAGTACACATTCCCTGCCAGTGGTAGTTTTCATGTTAATAGTGTTATTTTATCATTCCTCCCACATGGTTCTAGATGAAGGCATCAGAAGATGTGGATGGTACTGGGCCAGAACATTGTGAACCTGGTCTGGTCTGGTAGCAGGTTGCTAAACCCCTGGCCTGATTAGCATTCACAGTGGGTGCTAATCCCATTGGCTGCTACTGATAGGGCCTCCATGTGTGTCTCTCGTGTCTGGGGACAAGCTGAATCCCAGTGTATTTAAAGGTTAGAGGGCCAGGAACAACTGATTCTGTTGCACCCCCACCTTGAAGACAACTTCAGCTTCTTACCATGAGCCTCATCATGTTCTTTTTGACTCCAGTTAGGTATCTTTCTTTTATGTTAACCCCCATTTCTCTCTCTTTTATCCTTTTACTCATCTCCGCTCTCAAAAATGGGGCTCAAAATGGGTCAGAGGGGGTTTCTAATGGGTCGGGGGCTGATTGCACTTCTAGTCTAGACAAAAAAGCGCCTCTCATTTCCTGTCAGCTCTGTACTGAATAACACAATAAAGTTGGAAAGTGTCGCAAAATAAGTCACAAATGCATCTTAATTTTCTAAAAACAAATTCTGCCTCTCAAGTAAATTGTCAAATAAACAACAGTACATCAGGATGTAGCAAGTGACAAGTCCCTCCAGGCCACTGCAGGACAAGACAGAGAACGCTTTCCCAATGTGCCCTCTGGTCCCTGACATGTGTGCTAAGTTAAGTTGTGTCTTAAGTTGTCTGTGTTTGAAGCTACGTCCTAGCTGCAGCTCCAGTGATCCCCACGTCCCTGGTTACATCTTCCGTGTGTTTAGTCCTCATAGAGGCAACAAATGCAAAGCCTTTAACAGCAAAGCAACCAGCCTGACCAACAGTCACAGATCTGTTATGGCTAAATCTGACCATAAATAACTTTTTACGATGAGTGCACGAGCTGTTTAACTGAATATACTGTGGTTTGGTTATGTGTCCCTCCACTCACCAACACACAACCGCAACATTTGTTAGATAGGCTCCTTTACGAAGACCTTTCTCCCCTTCAAACACACACACACACACACACATACGCATGAAACATGTTGTCATGGTAACAAAAAAGGAGGCGTTCCATCCAAGCATGATTGAAGAAGTCATGCCGCAAGGAAAAAATACCTTTGTGAGCTCAAGACACCAAAAGATGAGTCATTGAAAAACTAATGATACATGTTACAGGTGAAGTATCATTTTAAACAAAAAAAATGTCAGAAATGTTTAGGGTCACATGGTCTAAACAATGTAAATGAACAAATGAAACAAGCTCAAGTCGTGTTCTTTATTCACAAACCCAGAAAAGTCTTGCTGGATTAATACAAATACATTTAAATTCTTCTCTGTAAATATCTAATGATCCCTGCTGGACAGACAGGAGTGGAGGATGACATCATTATGACATCATAGATGGCGGCGCTGGGGCACATCAGTGACACTGAACAAGAAACTCAATGCTCACTAGCAAAAAAAAAATCATGTGCAATCAGAAAATGTGTGACCCATATTCCTCACTAGGAATTGGTCAAAGATCAACAGAACAACTATATTTTCCTTTCTCTCCACGAACAGCATTTATCCACCTTTTACCACATGAACTTAGAATAGCAACACAAATATCTCTGAGAATATAATATCAACTGAGCAAAGTCAATCTGCTGAGGATGCAGCTGGAGATCAGAGAGTGGATCAACTAAAAATATGCCAAAAAAGCTCTCTTTGTCTCTGAAAATCTATCACAAGGGTTACAGGACATTCAAGGATGGTTCTTTGCTTCCTGCACCTGTTCAGCTAGTATATAACATTGATAGAAAGAAGAAGAGAGTCCCATAATATTCCAGTAAAAATCCAAATGACAACTATTGCTTTCCTGAAAAAAAGATTTTCTGAAAATGCGGCAGCCACAACATCAAATTCACATAAACAAGCACCGCATACCAACATAATCGACCCCCCACCACCAACACCACCAGCCCACCACCCGCTTTGGCCTTTAATTTTATCTAAATTACAATGCTTACGATGCTTTTGCAATGAGAAAATCAACACCACACACCAAAGTACTCACCAGAATACCCCCAGAGTAGGACCTAATTTTAACAGGATGTCTCTCTCACACACACACACACACACACACACACACACACACACACACACACACACACACACACACACACACACACTTCTACTTATATCTTTGTGAGGACTTTCATTAACATAATACATTCCCTAGCCCTTCACCCTAAATCTAACCATCTCAACTGCCTGACCCTAACCTTGACCCTAAACCTAAACTGAACCCAATTCTAACCTCGACCCTAAAACCAAGTCTTGACCTTAAAACGGCCCTTTGAAGATTTGAGGACCGGCTAAAATGTCCTCACTTTCCAAAAATGTCCTCGGTCTGTTGGTTCAATACGTGTTCTAGTCCTCAATTTGTAGCAAGTACAAGAACACACACACACACGCACACACACACACACACACACACACACACACACACACACACACACAGCTGAACACAACAGCAGTCACACGCTACTGTGGCTGGTAATTAACTGGAACTGACAGTATTTCAGCCCAGTGTCACTCCTGTCCATCCCTGTGAACCCGCTTGTCAGTCACCTCTCAGACCAGCCAGAGTCTGAACAGATGATGCAGGGTCCACTCTGGCCCCAGGCTCTTGTCATTGAGTTCTCTGTAACAGTTAAATCAATTCACACAGGTCTGAAACAGATGCAGATCACATTGTCCTGAGCCAATTTATGTCTTAATCCTGGTTGGACTAAAACTGTTTACTTCCTGTTTTATTTTGAAATCACTGATGTCACTTCTGTTTGCAGCACATGAATCAAAACATTGTCCATAATTTAATGATTGCATATTGACAT
Organism: Aulostomus chinensis; assembly: GCF_037954235.1. Lineage (NCBI taxonomy): Eukaryota > Metazoa > Chordata > Actinopteri > Syngnathiformes > Aulostomidae > Aulostomus > Aulostomus chinensis. The sequence goes on from NC_141324.1 coordinate 21,254,298, forward strand.
TAATGTGCAGACAATTGAAAATATCATTGAAATAGTAGTTAACCAGGAAAAAAGCATGATCTCTCATGTGTTTACATCATAAACCTCCATTTGACAGTGACAGTACTTGCAGGTCAGACGTGACATTAAAAGTATTACCTCATGAATAAATCACATACAAGAAATTTGTTTACTTCATCTTTCCTTCCAAAATTCACCATAAGTCGCTCTCCCTCTGGTTGATGAACCATCTGACTCATGACTGGTTAGTTGTAAGAAATGTCACAACACTGCAGGGATTCTGGGGTAAGACCATTCTCCCCTAATGGCAACGTGCGCACGTGCGCGCGCGCGCGTGTGTGTGTGTGTGTGTGAGAGAGAGAGACGGACCTCACCAACACACACCAGCCTGCTCCTTGTTTCATTAGGTTTTTGTCATTTTGGTAAGCGTTTAACATCTAACATCGCCACATTAAGTACATTAATGCTCTCATCACTTCCCTCACTGTCTTACTCTTTTTTTTCCCTCTGATATCAGTAGTAATCTGAGAGAGTTGTAACCTGAACATTGGTGACGGCTGAAGCTCTATGATTGTGCTACACTGTCACTCTAGAATGAACCAGAAAGCAGAACAAAACCCATCCACGATAGAATCCCAGGGTCTGCCTGTTTTCTGTCAGTCTTTTGTTGAGTTTTTCCACTTTAAATACATAATAAATGCACCAAGTTCCTCAGCCGGTCTCAATCTTTGCCTGCCTGCTATCTTGGCACGCGACAGGAGCTGTAGAGCGCCAGGGACTGGTTGATGTATACATAAAAAACACAGTCAAGGAGCTAAAATAAGCACACAAAAAATCATAGTGACCCTTTCACACAAGACAAGACAAGACAAAAAACAAATATGGAGGTAAGTAATCCAGTTAGATCGGGTCACGGTAGAAGCTTTCATGCTCTAAATTATAACACAAAAGATAACTCATCTTCATTATTATAACTGCAATATATCATAAACCCTGAAAACTACCTCTACAGTACAGTATGTAAAACATACATTTCTGATAGAAACCTAGATTTCAGTCATTATCTAATGTATGTACATGTACATGTGCACTGGTTTTGCTTGCACTAATTATACATACTCAGGCTGTTAATATTCTTTCAGTGTCTTTTAAAACGGAGACTGCAGATGTATTTGCTGAGAAACAAATTGTGCAAAGACAATCTGCTTCTGAAACACTTCCCACAGTCGGGACATTCTGAGTTGACAACAGGCACAACCGGTGGATCTGAGGGGAAACATCGCATCAATAAAAAAAAACCCACCCAGCTGTCCAGTTTAAATGAATATGAATGAGTCCCCACTGACAACAACAGGAGCATCAAATCGAACGACTGTCATGTTTTGCGCACACTGAAATAGCCAGGACACACACTTCAACTGAAGACACCACCGCAGTAATGAAACGCGACTTCTTAAATAAAACATTACACTGTAAAAAGAGAACGCTGTCTCATATTCCAAACTCTGCTCTTACGTTTGCTACGAATGAATAATTATACAGCAAATGGTCTATTTCTGAGCTGTACAGCTCCTCTTCCCCTAAATACACTCAGCACCCTGGTTCACACATTCACCCTCACACACACTGTCGCTAAGAGGCAGGTGCCCACCTGCTCTGATCAGGAGTAATTTAGGTTCAGTTGCTCCGGACACTTTGACTACGGAGGAGTCAGGGCTCAAACCAGACCACCGCTTACATAGAAAACACCAATCTTTCCACTAGAAAGAATATTAAAGGGACAGTGTGTAGGATTTAGAGAGATCATTTGGCATGATGTGAATGCAATATTCATAACTATATTTTTTTAAATTAAATGTTAGGTATTTGTTTACTTAGTATAAGCCAAAAAGAGTTTTGGAGGGAAAAAAATCCCATTTATATTGTCCATAGAGGAGCTAATTATCAGACATGTCATGATTAGCAGGGATCAGCTGGATAGCAAGCATGCACATTGTGAATCAATGGTATCTGTTCCTGTAGAGGCCTCAAATTCATAGGACATCTACATTATTTTAAGATAATCTACATTACCCACAATCCTAAAGTCAATCAGAGACGTAGTGGAGTTTACTGAACCCATCACTGTCCAACCTTTTTGACTTGGAATATTTGAATATTATATATTCAGTGACATCAGTGACAAGTTAGCTAGCAACATCAAAATGGTCAGCTGCAAACAAAATGGCGTTTTAAACATTACCAGGTTGGACATTCCATTTGCAATGCCTTATGTGGGGAGTAGTTCTTTTACTCTCTAGGTAATTATGTACACAGTGTTGTACCTTTGTCCTTTTCTCTGTAGTCCTTTTATTTTTTTAGCCTTGAATCAAATATTTTATAGTCTTGATTTATCTGCTCCCTGGTGATCTTGGTTCCAAGCTAAAAAAAAAACAAAAAAACTTGTTACATCAGGGTTTTCTGTGACATCAATGGAGGAATAGAATGGAAATTTAATATAGGGAGTGGGTCCGTTTCCAAGTCACATCTACAGAAGCCCACAACTTTAAGAAACTCCTACTCAGTTTATATATATATATATATATATATATATATATATATATATATATATATATATATATATATATATATATATATACATATAAATATATACTTATAACATTTATGGCTGATTTTGCACAACTCTGCTGTTCTATTGTTTATGCCAGCTGAACAGTAAAGCTTGCTGGCCCACTGGCATGGAAACCAGGACAACAGACACTTTCCTATAGAATTTACGAGGGTACACAGAGGATGAAGAACAAAGCAATGAAGGGAGACAGCTGACAACAACAGACAACACAAACTGTCGGAGAAGAAAAGAGATTTATAAAGCACTCCAAACAGGAAAAAAAAGCCTTTGAAAGGCTTTTCAATTTGCAAAAAGAACGGCAAGGAATGAAGTTGTGCTTGTTACAAAAGGGTGTTATGATATATTCACTATAAATGCTTAGGTGCAATTAAATCACAGCAAAAAATTGGAGGCGGCTGTCCTTGACAGCTCCTGGAGACGGCGCTGATAGTCTACAGGCTGTGTGCACCTCAAACAGGATTTGATTTCCCAACATGGGACTTCCACAAGTCCAACAGCAGCAATAACCAAAAGAAATGGTGTGTCTATGGGGGTATTAAGCTCCTGCTCATCTACCATTATGTAAACCAGAAGGGTTAATATTGGCTGGCTGATTGCTAACCAACCTGTTAGCACCTTCCTCCTGATCTCCAGTTACTTCCATCATGGAAACATTGACATTTTCTTTCCTCTCTACTGTGTTTGATTTTGTGTTGAGTCAAAGTTTGAGGGTCCAGCAAAGTTCTACATACACAACAATGTCATAGATGTGCCACACATAGTAGCTAAAACCTTAAGCTGGTGAGCTTCCTGGAGGGTAATGGAAAAGACATGTATCATGATATGATTCTATAGAATCAATTGATATAGCAAGATGTATTTTAAGGCGTTATCAATACTAGAGGCTGGCATATCAATACAGTACCGTGAAAAAAAATATTGTGATATATTGCTGCATCAATTTTATTGCACAGCCTTAAATTTCTGCACGAGTACTTTGCTCCTTCCTGTTTTAGAGTAGGAAATATAGGGACTCTAAGTACCCCAGGACTCCGGTTTGTCTCAAGCTTCCACTTCTCACCATCAGCTTACTGTCTCCTGCAGAATATTTGCTTTCTATCTAGATTTAATAAATACACATGGACTGGATATGTCCCATGGATTCAGGTCCATTTAAATTCATAACCCATCCAGAACCAGTCAAGGCAGATAAGGCCTGTTCCCGTCTTGACGTGAGGTGGTGCTAGTTCTCTGCGTTAATTAGCCAACCAGCCTGTTTGACTTTCTTTATCTTCCATGACAGATGGAAAGAAGCTCCTCCATGTGTGTTGGCCCGGTAGTGAGGGAGAGGCTAAAGATGCTAGCAGAGCTGTAGCATCATTCAAAGGCAATCATACTGCCAATTTCTGTCAGAGCAGCTCAATTATCATCCATATATTCAACACACACCACACACACACACATTTAAACAAACATGCACACACACTGTAATTTTTACCCATCCCGAGGCCTCCGTCCTACCTCCATATTTGGCCCAGCTGGAGGATGTGGATGAGGGACTGGCCGAACCAAACGCAGAAGGAGTAGGAGGCCGAGCGCTTCCTGCTCCTGCCGCCCGCCGCCGTGCTCGTGGTGCTGTTGGTGGTGGTGTTCTTGCTGGCGGTCGACGCCTGTCTCTGCGGCGTGGCCGGGTGGTGTTGAGCGGTAACGTCGGCGTGCGAAGCCGAACCACTCAGCAGTTTATTACCGTCCATGTGGGTGCAGTCCGCACCGGATTCCACGCCGTCTTCTGTGCTGAAGTCGTGGACGAACCATCTGAAGCTAAAAAGCTGGACAGAGAAGGAGCCCAGCACAACGAAGAAGAGCGTCAGGCCGAACCACCAGTAGTCGCGGCGGAGGTAGTAGTCAACCGACAGCCACACGTCAGTGCCCACATCGGCTAAATACACGGCCACTGCGGCTACGATCCACAGGCAGTCCCACACCGTGTATTTCTGTTGCTCCCTACCCAGCCGGAGACACGCCGAGTTAGAGCCTCCACCGCCGCAGCAACGCGACTCCCCGTTAGCGAAGTCACCGTCCCCGGTGCCCGCAGAGTCGGGCTGGCCGCCCGGGTGGAGCCCCTGCACGGAGCCGGAGTGCTCCGAGTTCTGCAGGGGGGTGAAGGCCACATCGCTCTTTTTCATCTTCAGGACCCCGTCCGATTTAGCCGCCATTATTCCAAGCTTCTAATACTACTCTATTATTTCTCTACTGTTCGGCGCCTCCTTTCTCCTCTCCCCGTGTCTCTGACAGTCGACACCCTTCTGTGCGTCTGTCCTACTCCTCCTCCTTTCTGGGCAGGACTAGCTCTTTGACACTGCCGCCAGGTCATAATACAGAAAAAAGACAAAAAGGAAGACAGAACGTAGTCCCCTGTCCGCTCCGGTGCGTTCGCTCATTTCACGTCTTTAATGGACCTCTACGGTGGTCGATCCGCTCACATCCAGCCAGCAGCGACAGGAGAGCTTCTCCGCTTCCTGCTCCCGCTGACCGGTTACCTGCACGGATCCCGGTCCTGCGGGCTGTCCCTCTCTGCCCTGGATGAATCCTGCTGCTAAAGCTGGGAATGGAGATAGAAACCAGAACGAGGGAGGAAGGCAGCAGCCATCTGCTTCATCAATGGCACAGACTAAAAACTATGACATCACCCTCCTCTCTTTCTGTCTCTCCCTCTCCCCGCCTATCTCCTCAACGTTTGTACCAAGTAACAAAAAAAAGAAAGAAAGAAAAAAAAAGTACTCCGAATTAAAGCCACAAGGTGGCAAAACAAATCTGCCTCTCGGTGCTTGTCTGTCTGAGAGAAATAAACCGAGGAGAAGCAGCTTCAACTGGGCTAGAGGGTTTTCAGCACCATGGACAGACCCAGCTGCGACTCCACACCAGCAGCTCGCCCAATACTGGTTTCCCCGGTCAAAACCAAAGTTACTCACAAGCGTGTGTTGACCAATCCGTGGAGAACTCTTCTGTTTATTTATCAGAATGCGGTTCATGTTTGTTTGTCCACTTTGCCTCTCTTTTCCGTGGACTATTCTGGGGCGTAGCTGCACCCTGCATGTAACCCGGCTCTACGGGCCCTTCCTCCCCTCACCCTGGTTCCTCAGACTGTAACATCCTCCTTAAGCCATATAAACGAGCCAGGGTCCTCTCGAATTCGCAGGAAAATAAATACTGGGCTGTCGTTGCAGCTGTTAAAAGTATTTTAATATAGATAGGAATTTTCAAAATCGTAATTAAAGCTTATTCCCTAGCGTACATCAACTGTTACATGTATTTGGTTACTTTTTATTGTTTTAGTGTTGTTTTTATAAAATAAAAATTGTTTGAAAAAAGATAATCATCAATACAATGACATGTTTTTCTCGGGCTGATTTGTAATTGAAAAGAGAAAACACCGGAAAGGCAGATTTCACTGCACAATGAAAACTTCTAATTCAAGTACTTTAAAGATAATACTTTCACTTCAGTATGGTGTTAAATGCAGGACTCTTACCAGTAGTGATTTAGATTTTTTTTTTTTTTTTACAGTGAAATGACGTAAGGAAATAAGAGAACGAGGCCCTACTTTTTAAAAAAATGAAGTTTTGTTGCGAATTTCATCCACTAGGTGGTGCAATTTCTCTCTCTGCTCATCAAAGAGCTTTTTAAGCTTCAATTATTCCGGTTTTCTTCATATTCAACCAATGTTGGCCACATAAAAATGTGCTGGTGGTGTTACGTAAAACTGTCTAACTACAACAGTGTTTAAATCACCATTTTTCATCCTGTAGTGCTGACATAAAACCAAACATTTATTTTGGTAAATTCACAAATATACATTTTTCTCAGTCCAAGACTTTTCCCCCAAAATTCTGGCTTTATTCATTTTCAATGAATAAATACATAAATAAATTGATAAATACATACATAAATTAGTCAGGGAAGTTGAAATATGTGAATTCCATAACTTTAACATTTTTTTTAAACAATTTTATCAAATAAGACGTCCTTTCTTACCGGCTTTTTGTACGGAGGTTTGTGCAATCACCTGTCCATTAAGGGCAAATTCAACCACATTAAAAACTATAACTCACTGTAACCACAACATTGACAAAAGCAAAATTCACATTGTGATATCGATTGAATATTAACGTTTAGGGCGCATTTCCACTGGCTCACTTTGGCTCGGGTCGGCTCGGTACAGTTGCGTTTCCACTAGTACTGCGTACCACGTCAGTGTGGGTGGTCTCACCGGCCGAGAGTTCCCCAGCGTAATTTGTGTGCGACACAACAACAACAACGGACGACATGGAGGCAGCGTGATGCCTGTTGCTCCGTCATTGGTTTTTGCTTCAACTAAAAGTGAGGGACGACAGACAGGCACGGCTTCATGCGGCAAAACAGAACACCCAAGAAAAGTATAAAAGACTTCACCAAGCGATGACCCGTATTCCACCGAGGCCAAGATGATACGAAGTAGACGACGTAAGCAGGTAAGTTACCCGCTATGTGTTTACATCACATTTTAGACCCCGCTTGGCTCGCTTGGAACCCCAGCAGAGCAGGGACCAAAATGGGAATGGTTAGTACCGTCTTGGGGCCCGTGGAAACGGGGCCAAACCGAGCCGACCCAACCCAACCTGACCTGAAGTGAGCCAGTGGAAACACGCCCTTACTTTCACATTGTCTTCAATAAATAAAAGACGTTAAGTTTCAGAGAACTGTACGAAGAAGACAAAGCAGAATTAAAAGCACACTGTTATCATGAGTTCATCAAGTTGCATCTTAACAACACCTTCACAGTAACAATGGATGCAGACAAAGAGTCTTCATAATGGACCAATAAACTCATTCGGATACGACAATCAAATGGCAGCTATAAATCTACCTATACAGCGGAGAGTCTCTGATTGTATCTATCATTGCTTTGATTATCTCAACAACTGCTCATCCAATCACCCTCAACCTTGACATGTGTGTTGTCGGTTCCTCTGACAAACACTGTGCGGAGTCCGAAGTCATTAGGATTAGCGGTTCTCATTTTAGGATGCAAACAGCTCTTTTTGTTTTCTCTTAGTTCACATTGTGATTGAATGTCTTTGTGACATAGTCAGAACTCAGAAGAGAATTCACATCTCAGGAGCCTGAGATAAAACATGCTTAACATGCAGGAACCAGTGACCATTGTGTCCAGAAGAGTTTTTAGTGTGAAACAGGAAATTCGCCATTTCCTATTTCTTGCGTGGGACCTTGTCGCCCAGTGGTACTTCATCCATCAGTTTCTGGAGATTGACCACAGAAGGATGTTAGTGTTATTCTATTAGTTCATAAAGCTTTGCAACAGCTGTATTTGTTCAAAACTATTTATTTCACTGTTCAGTAATAACATAGGAAGTTTTTATTATTATGTGTAATATAAACGTTCTTGGCATTTTGAAATGGAATTATCATCAACTATTTCAGGTATAAAAAGATATTTCAGGACCTCATTTTTACAAATGGAAGCATTACACAGTGTGAGCCTTGAAGGGCTCTTCCATCTGTCTCATGGTCTTTAGATTAAAACACACCATGAACTTTCTGGGAAGTCTTCATCAACACATGTACTGGACACACATACCTCCAGAAGTCTGCTGTAGTAGGTGAATCCATCCTCTCCCTCCCTGCGCGTGTCGTCGACCTTGTACCTGCGGCAGGCCAGCAGCAGCTCATTGGAGCTGTAGATGGGAGCAGGGTCGATGGAGTGGCTGTTGATCAGGCTGACCAGGTATTCACGGTAATGCTTCCTGGAAACATGATGCCAACACGTTACTAGGGATAACACGATACAACAGAGCAGCTACAGTCTTGACTGGAGGTCTAGAACGGGTTCTTGTAGCAGCTAATACTGAATGAAGGCATCATACTCGCAGAGGCCAGCGTGTCCAGGTTGGGTCTGAGCTCCGCAGGCTGAGTCGGGCTGCTGGCCTCCCTCGTCCTTCTGCTCTATCACTCCACACAGACCTTACACAAGGAGAAGATGAAGAGAGATAAAGAGCAGAAAGGGAAGAACACAAAAGCTCCACTCTCGCTCTGCTGTTTCACAGTGGCGTGGAATAAAACACATCTCTTTACTGTCGCGTTGCATGTTTATTGATACATGTGTGTCTATGGAGTCCAGGCCTACCTGTCTGTGTTCCAGGAGGAGGGTCAGTGTTGAAGGTGACTCCATTGTTCTGTGAGTCACAGACAAGAGAAGAAAACTGATCAATTAAATCACCCAATGTCTTCAAGAAAGCATTTCATCAACTCACTTTTTAGATAATCCTGAATAACAGGAACCTGTTTTTACGAATTCTCGGTTTCTGCATATTTCTGAGTTTGCTGTTTTGTTTTGTTACACGTTCGTCATTCTCTTCCCTTTCAAGATGGCGCCACAGTGATTACCTGACCTGACACTGTGTCTTTCTTCCCTGTCCTGTATTTAAGGTGTTTCCTCCCTCGTGTTGCCAGCTTGTCTTTTTCACACGAGTATTCCAGCATTATTCCTTGTTAGTCGTTGTGTGTTTTGACTTAAGCGGTCTGCTTTGTGGGTCGTCCACCTTTGTGTGGCTGGCAGACACTGGGCAGCGTTCATTAAAAGCCTGCTGGCATTTTGGGTGACACATAGAGGGACATGTACGTATGATGTAGGACCCTTTTGTCTTTCTGTGAACGGAAAACTTCTTGTGGTAGCTTCCAGCACTCTCCAGAAGTTGTCACTGACTGTAGGATTTCTCCATCTTGCAGAACCTCACAGAAAGATTAGGACAAAGGGGGCAAGTCAGTGTTGTAATCTGACAGAATGACAAATAGCCAGCAGATTTTTGTCTCGGTTACTCTATGGCCTCAGACTCTCAGCTGCATCTGACTCTTGGTGTTATCCTAGACTAATTGGTTAGCTCAGGGCTCTTATTGCTGCTGAAGATGGTCGTTTAAGTGTCCGGCTCTATAGCTGGCTAATTATCATGTTGCAAAAAAAAAAAAAGAAAAAAAAAAGGGACCAATCAGATGCCTCTCTGATGGTGTTGCCTGACTGGCTATGATTCTGTCTTTACTCCTCAATATTAACAGTGGGGCAACCCTTTAGCAGAAATGCTGCCAACCTGAACTTAATCTACACTAAACTTTATTGCAACCTGCAGCCATGATCTTTACACCTGCCTTCTGTTAGAGAAGATATTTCACATTTTGACACCTCAAGCCAGAGCACCTGCAGCATGTTTTTTTTTTTTTTTTATATTCCGGTTCCAGGGAGCTACGTTGCTTCGTTTCCACATCAAAGAAATGGATTTCAGCTGCAGGTCTTCGATAAAGATGACAAGCATTACTTTTTGTTACACCTCTCTGGACTACGCGTGGTTCACCAGGGTTTCATTCATTTCTGCCACCTCTGGAACTGCTTAACATCTGTTCCACATCATGATTTCACTTCCATCTACCTTTTATGGGATTGTTCATCAGCATCTGCTTGGTATCACCAGAGTGCTTGCAGCATGTTTTTAACTTGGTATAATGTCTACTCAAGAAAGTAGTCTGGTAAGCTGCATTTCCCTGTGTATTTTACTACTTCCAGCAGGAATGTTTAGAGACCTGAAATATTTTTCTGTTGATACACTAATGGTAGGAATTCAAAAATGTGTATGCGCATGTGTGTGTGTGTGTGTGTGTGTATGTACCTGTAGTAAAGCCTGTAGTCTGGAAGGTTCCCAGTCCCTCAGATAGAAGAGACAGTCTCGAGGGTGATGGGCGTGTAGTCCAGATACACTACACTCATCCACTGCACAGGTCTAACAGGAGGACAGGAGAGGCAAAAACACGCACCGCTTGTTCAGCTCTTCCAAATGTTTCTCACCTCTAGAGGCACTGTACTGGACCTTCAAACAACATTTTTTACTGTACTGAATGAGGTTAATAAGGGAAATTGGACAGGCATTAACTAGGTTGTTTTTAACAAATGTTCATCCACAACTTAACTAGTCAATCTACTTGGAGTTGGCAGGTTAAGAACAACACGAGTGAATGAGAAGCTAGAGGTTGTAAAGCAGCAAAAAAAATTCTAAATATCCTGAGTCGATGGACAGTTTGATTTAGGACATCAAGGCCAAAAATTAAAGCAACTTCCATCTCTGAAGAAAAACTTTCTAATATATAAACCTAACCCCCACCACCACCACCACCACCACCCACTCCCTTGACCAAATCAGACTTACAGTGTGGAAAGGGTTGTTGCAGCCACTGCAGAACTGGTAACGACACTGAGAGCAGCAGAAATGCATGCAGCCTCCTTTAGACAGCGCGTACTGAAAGCGACAGTTGGGACAGGCTGGAGTGAGGAGAGAGGAGGAGGATGTAAATGGTGAGAAAATGATGGGAGGCAAACAGAGGAGCAGGAGGAGGAGAGGAGGACAGCATCAGTACCATACATTTTAATTTTATATACAGACCATGTGTAGGTTATATATTTATCGCATTAATGTTTCTTCTTGAAATTGATCATATGACTCCATCTGCCCCTCGATAAATAAGGCTTGGAGATGGTGATGTCATGGGGAAGATGATGAATGGCCGCTGAGGTCACTGATGGGCTGATTCAAAAATGTACAATACATTTGATATCAAGCAATAAAACAGTTGAGGGGTCAAATGCAGGGTGTGTGTGTGTGCGCACACGCACACATGCATGTGTGTGTGCATGTGAGTGAAAAGTACATTGTGCTGAATATATCAAGTGATGTGGTTTAGACTACAGATGATTCCACTGCTCCTCTGTCAAAGAGGGGAGGTGTTGAAGTCTTTTATAGACCCGTCTGGAAGTACACCTACAGAAAACTGCAGCATTGTAATGCCACTTCTCTGCAATATATCCTCATCATCCATCCATCCATTTTCTATACCGATTATCTGGGCCAAATATTTGGAACACTATATTGTGTGTGTGTGTGTGCTCACTGATGCCGTTGTCTCGTAGGTATCCAGCCAGGCCCTGACGCTGATACTCCGGATCATTCTCTCTCTTCCAGGACTGATACTGTTCGCAGGACAGACCTGCATGCTGAGACTCCCACTGCACAAGGACGACACAGGAACAAAAGGTCACATCAACATCGGCTCCATCCTGTTAAATAGATGCTTTTAAAATAGAGCCTGTGTTCTGTTGAATACACATTTAGCTGACACGGACTACATAACTAAAATAAACAACTGACAATCTGTATCACTCTGATATTGCTGTCATATTACCTACTGTAAAGATTAAAGATTTAATATACTAGAAAACAATGAATACCACAATGTTACTTATTTCCCTTGAGGTGAGGCCCAGAGAGGTGAAATAAAAATCAAAGCAGTAATCAGAATAACCATCTCCCTCAGTGTGCAGTGTTCTTAAAGGTCCAGTGTGTAAGACAGCTGTTTTCATTTGGTTATAAGCAGTTGAAACAAAGACTATTTGTGGTTAGAATCAGCCTTTTACATGTTAATGTACATCAACAGCAGATCCTCCTCCATGGAGCCACCATCTTAAATCTACAGCTGCCAAGAACAGAAAACCATCACCTTGGTGTTCTCGATGCTGCAGAGGTTGCTCGGGCTCATTCTCTTGTTTCTTTAATTCATATTTTTACTTTAATCTGTACCCTGCTAGACCGTAGCAGAGCCTTTGAGAAGGCAAATAAGAATGAAATGCGGGATTACACAGCACATGATTGATTCTGGAGGAGTGAGAGGCTGCAATCTGCAGCTTCAACACTAGATGTCACTAGTTCCTACATGCATCAAATTCATCTGTACCAATGACACTAAAACGCTTTCCACGCAACCTGCGAGCAAAGAGGAATTCACTGAAAGTCCAAAGTTAAAGCTTTTTATTCTTTGTTTATATACAGTAAATCTAAATCTCGATAGTCATTTCAATAGAATCAACAGATTTGTACATACATTGTCATATTACATGGCTGGAAATTCAAAAGAACGGGCAAATGAATACTTACAGGTTTTTTACACTGAGCACAGAAACTGTTACGACACTGAAAACAGGTGACTTTTAACTGGTCTCCATCATAGATGAACCCGTATGAACACTGTGAAGAGGAGAGGAGATGATATCAGATATTACAGATGTGTACTTCTCCGTCTGTATTGCAGAATGACTCACTGTGTACTCACATGGCAGCACCAGAGGAACTTGGGGTCCTTAATAAGGGCCTGTTCTGTCAGCTTCTTATGGAAGAGCTCGTAGACTTCTGGCTCCAGACATTCTCTCAGCTAGAAAACACATTTCCATAAAACATGCAGTGAATCAGTTATTTGTGCCCTCACCAAGACCTGGAAAGTAAATCTCTTCAAACTGGCTTCTACATCGCAAAGACTTCTTTTTAAAATGCTACTGTTGGATTACCCAAAATGCAGTGAATTTCCAAACATGGAGAAGCAGAATTAAGTTTTAACATTTCATGTATTTGGAAAGAATTCACAAAAAAACTAAAGTTTACTGCAACTCTTTCTTTAAAATCAAGACTTGAAACTTTTCAATGTACCACTGTGCAAACTATAGACGACATTCATAACTCACGCGATGATGCTACGGTGGATTATTTTTAAGGTTTATAAAATGCTATGTATTGCCTTATAGTTAACAACTTTAAAGTCACTATAAACTAAGTATAATTAGTAACATTTCAGCAGCGCTCAAATTGATATTGAAGCCAAAATAAAGAAGATTAGATCATCTGGACTAACAGGTTTCTTTCTTACCATGTCACCATGTTCCCACTTGACATAAGTAAATATTTTGTTATTGTAATAAAATGATCCCATATGTAAAAACTATTGGCAGATGTGTGTCTTATTCCTTGTCTGCATCCCTACCTGGATGTCCAAGGTGGAGAAGTAGCTGTTGAGGTGCTCAGGGTCATTAATGTCAGGCTCCCAGCAGACTGGACACACCATGTCTCTGATATGTTTGTCCCGTACAGCGATGGTGAAGTGCTGCTGGAAACAACCGCAACACACCGAACACTGACAGGATGTCAGAGACTGCATCTGTGAGAGGAACACAACCATGCAGTTACAATTTTTACTCCGTAGAGCCCCAAGGCAAGTGTAAAAAAAAAATCAAATGCAGTTCAGCGCATTAGTACCTTACTATGGGGGAAGACTGAGAGGCAGATGGGACATTCTTTAGCCAGCACTCTTTTGATGAATTCTCTGTCATGAGACTCCCGTACAGCCTGTACTACATCCTCCAGTGAGTAGGGGGCGCTGTGCTCCAGGAGCAGTGACAGTGCCAGCTCACAACGGCCCCAGCTGGGTAGATCGTACACTGCTAGTAACCTCCGACATATCCGCTAGAAGTGGAAAATCAATCCAGTAGAAAAAAAAAAAGAATCACAGGTTTAGTTATAATCACACAATAACCTCAAGGGTCTCCAATAATCACCGACATAGATTTGTGAATTCTTACTACCAGACCAACAACTGAATCAGTTTTTCCACTGCTGGACTCTCATTGATACTCACCTGTTTGTCAGGGTGATGGATATCTACAGCAGGCTCTGGCTTGTCACTCCATATGCGTTCATGGAAAGGTTCCAGAAGGGGGCGCTGCAGCAAAGCCAGAGCCCCTCTCACCTCACCCCCACTTTGCCTCAAAACTTCATGACAGCGAACCGTGTCACTGAAGCCCAGCATGCACAGCTGCTTAACCTGAGAGGAGAGAGCGACATAACACCAAAACCAGACCATGAAGGCTGCAGTGATGTTACAGTACGTTTGTCACCTTGGCGACCCTGTCTCTCAGAGCTTGTCTGGCAGCTCTCTCAGTGTCGCCACCTGCTGTCAGCCAGGCCTGCTTGGCCTCTGCACTGGACAGCTGGACAACAACTTCTGTTTTAGTAGGGTCCACTTCTCTCCCAGAATCCTCAGCGGAACCATTACATGGCCTGTTCTGTGTTGGAGAACAATTGACTTAGAACACTATTGACAGGGACAGTCAGAGGAACATCAAGGCTCAGGGATGGACTCTGAGTGTTTGACAGTACTGACTATGTGCTCTGCTGTGGTCTTGTCAGATACAGACTGAAGGGAGGATGTTGCTGCAAACATCCTGATCTTATCTAACAGCAGAGGCAGCTCGGTCTTTAACCATTTGCAGGGTAGAATGTTGTTATCTCCAGCTACTCTCAAACTGGTGTAGACCTCCTCAGGGCTGACTCCGTTCTTCTCCCCATCCTGACCAAGACAGACAGGCAGATATTAGAACACTGAACTGAAATGAATAAAAACAGGAGTTCCAAGTGATGATAGGGAAGTACTCTAATCAGCTGAATCAGCTTCAGCCCCTCCTCCTTCATTAGCCTCTGCCTCCAGGAGTTGAGGTCTTCACGGGGGGGTTCTTTAGGTTTGATTGGCAGGGCAGGGACCCGTCTAACAGGGGAGGGAGGGCGGAGCTTGACAGGTAGGGGAGCAGGTTCAGGACGAGCCAGGTCGCACATCTCACACACTGTCGCAGGAGAGTAGTTGAGGTAGGTACAGAACTGACACACCCACTGCAAAGAGGGAGAGAGAGGGAGAGAGAGAGAGAGAGAGAGAGCGAGCAAACCGTAAGCAGTGAGTTGCATCCAATTCACAAACAAACTGGCTGCTGTAACATCATGTGGCGATGGCCTGACTGAGAGGCACTAAGCCCATTTTGTGCTCATTGCAGATGCTGAGGTAACAAAGTACCTAAATATACAGCTAAAAGTTTGACTGATGGGTGGATGTCAGGGTATTACATGCTTATGTCAGTAATAACAACAATACTAATATGAATATAATAATGAATTCCCCATCACACAGCTACAAGGCATTTGCTCCTCTTGCGAAGCTGTGCTGTACATGATGATTGTGGCGTTTGGCGTTTTTGGAGTGTTTGACGTATCAGCATTGCATTTATGACTTAAGTAGTACTTAAGTAGTAGTTAAGTAAGAACTGTGGGTCCACCCAGCAATCACATCTAATTATACACTTAGGAGGTGTTGATTAAATGTGAAGAGAAAGATTCTGTGTACTTTGATGTTTAAATGAAAAGGTTTGTCATGTGTCAAACATGCTGAAACAGTCATTTCAACATCGACCCCAGTCAGAGCAGCCAGCAGTCTGATGCATTCAGATACAAAGTCGTCAACTTTGCCTCAATTCACTAGAAGCTTTGTAAATATGCAAAGATTTTATTCCAGTCACTTTAATAACCAACACATGCATATAGGTCAGCAGGAATTGACTGACCTGGCTGTCAGGGTCACCGGGCATGCCCAGTACAGGGGCAGGTGGTCTGGGGGGTGTGATAGGAGGGTGTGAAGGGGTAACTGGAGGTCGTGTAGCCAAACGAGGTCTCTCACACACCTCACACAGTATGCTACTGGCTGCATTCATCATAGTGCAGCTCTTACACTGCCACTCTGGGAAGAAACAATAATATGCTGTACATACATCGGTTTATTCAGTTTAGTTCATGTGTGCATCATTGCTTCCTTTTAAAAGTAGCGCATACATTAGGTGACCACGAGACTGTTGAACAAAAAGCTGGAATCTCTATTATGACTTCTACTGGATATTAGACAATGGACTGAAGGGGGGACATGGGATGTTTCAAAAGATAATAAAACCAGACCAGAGATGGTGGAGGGCTGAGAGTCATCAGCCGCGGAGCCGATGGACTCGGAGCGGGGGCGCTCACACTCCTCACACAGCACATCCTGGGTGGAGTTGACTTTAGTGCAGTGAAGGCAATTCCAGGTGGAGGAACTGGAACATGAGATGAGAATCTGCTACACTGTTGATTCAATTTGTGTGAACAAACACTTAAATAGGCTTTGTGTTATAACTGTGGCTACACTTGGCTAGGTTTAGCTTTAACCACAACTACAGACTTTGCGTAGCTCAGAATTTGATTGGTTGAGCTTGTTCAGGTAAATCACACTGCACAGACACTGGGACTGAGAATGCACTGGGAGTGGAAAGAGATGCACCTGAGCAGCAAAGCAAGTCACTTCACAGGCTCGAGGTGCTGACAAACACCTGCTGAGGCCTTGACAGGGAAAGACATACATTTTGAAGAAGCCCTGTGACACACGTTTTTTTTAGTTGTAGTCAGAAACTGCGCCGGTTTTCAGTCGGTGCATCTGCAGTTTGTATGTGTCCAGACTAACCTGTGATTATTCCTGCTTTTGGATGATGATGATGATGAGACAGCAGTCCGGCGATGGTTGGCTCTCTCTGGATAGGAGTGGTAGAGTCTGTCGCATTCTGAACACAGCCCTTGGAGGCAGGTGACGCAGTGGACAGAGATTCGAAATATTCCACAGATAGTGCAGTTCTCTGAAACAGAGCGCAATAACACAGTTACACAAACAGGGAGCAGGGGGACACAAATAGCTCCCAACTTCCAAATTGAAAATGATCATTGAGCGCATCGCATCTGCTTCATCTCATTATTGCAGTTCTGCAGACGTCCTGATAAATCCAGAGCTCCATTATGTGAGCTTCCTCCATTGCGCTCTAATGTATTGTTGTTTCTTAGAATTGTTTCCTTAAATTATTGAATCCATTATTCAAATAGCACTGCATCAAGGTGCACCTGGCTCTAAAAAGAGTCAGGGAGATTACATTCTGATTGGTTTTATTCACGTTACTCTCAATGAATGCCTGCAACCTATTTCGATGATCACCACTTTTCCTCTGTGTAACGGACTTTCCACCCAGCTTGTGGATGCTGTCGTTAATTTGAACGAATCGGACTCATCCTAAATGCTACAGGAAGACAATGCACTTAAGACCTGTGACATGTGAGACATAAATTGTGTGTGCGCAGAGTAACAACACTGCGGTCTGTTTAGTGATGGACACAAATAAACACAGAGGTAATAAAATATTCAGCTGCGTTGCTTTTTTCCATTTTACCTGGATGTTTGCTTGAGGAGGTGAACAAGACCTGAATGGACTTGAGGTTTTGGCGGTTGGAGGACAGTGAGTGGCCATGGCTGCTCTCCCTGGCGGAGTGATGGCAGAGCGGGAATGCAAGTGACTTGGTCTGACTGTCTGAATTGCATGAAGTGAAGGAGGAAGAGGAGTGGTAGATCACCGCATCAGTGTTCAGGCCCACATCCTTAAAGCAGAGAAGGACAAAGAAGAGTTGGCACCTCTTCGTGAACATTTAAAAAAAACAACAACACATATGGTCATTCAGTGTAATGAGATACCAATTCAAGCATTTCACCAAAATAAATGGCTCATTAAACCAAGACTAAGTCGACAGCTGTGTCAGTTCCTGCGTTTCATGTGTGCGGGGTGTCAGTTGGACATCACCCGGCTCAGCCAGAGCGGGAAAATAATACCCTAAAAAAAGAACACAGTAACTCTGAAAACCTGAAAACGTTTAGGATACTTCCAGCTTGTGAGAAGGTCTCAGTGAAAAGGCATTCCACTGTGTCACTGCACTCTAGGTGTAAACTATGAAAATAAGCTTAATATAGTGAAGATGTCCCCTATAAAATGACAAAAGCCTAAATGAAACGAATATATACATACATAACATCTGTACCGCACAGAGCAGTGCTCCACGTGTGATTCAGTGCTGATTTAAGCTGTAATACAGAGTTTGCTTGTATATTCTTTAAATGTTTACATCAAAAGCGTGTTAAATGATGGACTTTACCTTGTGTCTCAATGCAGGAATGATCCTCTCATAGAATTCAGGGTGGGGGTGGGCCTCCTGGGATGAAAGAAAACACATCATTCATTGTTTTTGGATGAAATCCAAAAACAAAAAAATCACAATATAGTTGTATAAGTTGCGTCTGTTGAATAAAACCCAACATTACAACAATTATCAAACCATGCAAACCTGAAACGCATCATTTGCAGTGACAACTTGGAAAAAAACAAACAGGAAAAGTCTGCATATTGCAGCTTATTTTCTGTGCAATTTATTGGTCCGTCCATGCAGGGAAAGGGAGCTGCAGCGTGCCAGTGTTCCAGTGTTTAAGTTGTTCTACTATCATCTGGTCCAGCACCTGCCGTGTTTTTATCCAATTTGCAGGGACCCTCCCTTTTTCTGGAAGTGTTTATGTACATTTTTAACAAAGATATGAATAAGGATGGTCAAGTGCTTCTGTTGCATATTATACATAATCTGACATTCTGAGGAAAAGAGTTACAGGAATTTTTCTGGAGTGAGCTGACATGTTAAGGCTTAGTTATTGAACCTCTCCTGCGAGTACTACAAGCAGATGAAGAGGATTCATTTTCTCCATCACTGAAGTGTAACTTGCTGTAAGAGACACCTTGAGGAGCATTTCTAGCTCCATCCTGAGGCTCATCACTTCTAGCGTTACTGCAGCAACTCTGCCAACATCAGGATCGGTGACATCATCAGGGAAGCTTAACCCATCTTGCTGTTGATTGGAGTAACCATAGAGACAGAGCACAGCCCGTCCTCCCTGAAAGACCAAAGAACAAAGAGGGTTCGACGTGTTTTCTCAGACTGGTGGGGGGAAACTGGGTGGATTCATTTGGGGTTATAAATTTGTTTGATACTGAATATGTTATGTTATACCGCATTAAATGTACTTGAGATTTTTACAGGTAGATTTTGTGTATTTTAGTATGTGAAAAAAAAAGGAATGAGCTACTCTTAAACACATTCTCTTGTTTCTACAGTTGGCTGTATTGAGGAATTCAAGAACTGAACTTCTTCTTTAACTTTTGGTGTAAAACATTACTTTATCTATTTCCTTACCTGGATAGCGTCGACAGTGGCCCTGAACACCGGGTTGTTGTGTTTCACAGTTCTCCAGTACTTCGGCCTGTTTGGATTTGTCAAGTTACAGCCGTATTTCTCCAGGATGTTCAACGCTGTAGACAAGCGCTGGAGGGATGAAAGAGTCTGAAGAAGAAGAAGAAGAAGAAGAAGCAGGTAGAACCGTAAACTAGACAAACTGAACAGTCTCAACATACACAAACTGGTTTAAAGGGAGGTTTGGGCTTTATTCTTTCAACTTCTCTCAATGAGTGAAAACTGTAATTGCTGCACAACCAACAGAATAATTGTGAAGATGTATCCACCCTTGGAGGTTGTGTGGATTGATTTCCAGTGGACACTTCCTGATGGAGAAATCATAAGCATACATCTTACTTACCTCTTTCCTGTTGCTGCCAAAGCTGTTTTCTATGACCATGGTCTCTGCTGCTATGTGGTGGTATTTGGAGCAGGGGGGTAAAGGCAGATTAGCCATAGCCATGACCCCAGCCCGCACCTCCACCACCCGGCCACCGGAGTACAGACACACTTCAGCCCGACTCCGCACCTCCTGCAGCTGCTCCGACAGAGACGGCATCTTACAAACACAGACACACGCATGTGTTTATTGAAATATATTTTCTGAAATTGATACTTGGTGCTTTTACTGGCTCATAAAACAGAGAAGATGAATATCTATCACAAATCATTGCAAAATAATATTGACTGACATAAAAAAATTGATTTGATTTTAGCCCCTAATGCTGATCAGCATTAGCTCAAAAAACAAATTCAGTATCAATCAATTTGTAGTTATTATCACATGTGAAGTGAGGCTACTGTTCTTTGGACTGATGATGAATGAGTTTATTGTTATACTGTAAATGAAATCCTGAAATGATCACATATCTTTCACACGTGTTCCCCATCGAGTGTTAAATAGCCGATAAATCAATGCCAGAATTGTGTTCTTTCCTACAACCACCATCAGACCTAAAAATCCTTTCTAGGTCACACCTTTAATAACACAACAAAGATTAATTTTGTCATGTCATATCCTTTAGAGGGTCCAAAAAACAAAAACTGCATGCTTCACCTGCACCTTCAGTAAAATAATTGGTGCTATTACAGACTTGAATAAAAGCGTGGCTGAACTTGAAGAGGGGACGCACTCTCTCCAGGTATCTTCTGTTAACTACACTTAAAGCAGCTGTTGTATCTGCATGTTGGTTCTCCTGGCATTTCGGAAAATAAACCAAAAAAATAAAAGTCTGCCTGTATCACTAAAGTATGCTGGAGACATTCTATGGATTCTTTTTTTTCTTCTTCTTTTTCCAATTTTCAGTCAAATGATTGCTGTGTGTATTCTGGCAAACACAAATCTGCTTAGCCCCCAAACATGACTTGCTTTAAACTCTCCATATTGACTGTATATATTTCCTTTGCTATGGGCAGCAATCACATCCGCTGTTAGAGAAGAACATTAGGTTTAGCTCGGACGCTGCAGTTACATTATAATGCAGTTTATCATTGCCTGCAGCCCATTCAGAACTTGTTATACGCCCGGGTGGATGTCCTGTACTGAGCTGTGCAGCAGGTTCAAAACATGCAATGTTAAATGGCCATTAAATCTCTTGTGTGTACACACATTAGCTAGCAGGCTCTCCATGCAGCCCTGTACAAAACGTAGCCTGCGTCCTATTTACCGTTGCGTCGCTCCACCTGAGAAGCCGGCCCAGTGGAGGTCGGCGGCTCTGCCGTGAAGCTGTAAGCGACTGTGCGCTGGTCCTGCCCACCTCCGCTCCACTGTAACAACGACACGGCAGGAAACGACGCGCTTCACTCCCGGCACGCTGGTTTCCGTCAGGCGAGCTGAGGGGAGAGCGTTGCAGGGCGAGAGGACTCTGCGGGTAGGACGGAAACAAACACTGTGACGCGACGTACGTGACGTCACCATCACGTTCCTTACCGGACGCTTTGTGGATTGTCGCTAAAATGTCGTCAATATTATTGTTTTTCAAAGTATTGCTGAGATAATTATTACTTTTTCATATTAAATGTTTGTGTCACATGTGCAAAGGTTTGTTGCTTTTATGTATACTTATTTGAATAAATGTAATGTGCTTTAATAGTTTTGAGGCCTGGACATCATGTTGCTATCATTTTGGTCCCAGGGTAATTGCAATGATTTCACACTGTTTTTAGATTTTTATTTTTACTTTTCTTATTAATACTGCATTCAGGCCTTTATCAACATATGAATAAATAAAACAAAACAGTTGCATTCCCTGTATTATGAAACCTTTTTTCTTTTAATAATTCTGTACATTTTCCTTAAATATTTACTGATTTTTATTTAAATAATGTGATCAATGCTGACAGATTACACAGAATCCACAGTGGGGTCAAATGAATTTGAGAATAAAACACATTCATTATCAAGCTTGTGATTGAATTGGACTAGACCACAATGCCAAGCCTCTCAGGAATATAGCATAAAGGCAGAGTCCAGGACCACTGCAGAAAAACTGCTACAGGTCCTTAAAACCTGCAACTCTGACACTTGCAGAGTGAACAGTGGCTGCACCAAGGCCCAGGCAATGAGAGACATTTTAGTCTAATGAATTAAATAGTTCAACGACCGTGAAAATCTGGAACGTATGCGGTGAAGCTGGGATATTGTAGGACCTTTATCCACAAACATTCCCACATCCAAACCCACACAAAAACAAACTCTAGACAAATATAGGTCACATGGACATGTTTATTTGTCTTGCATATTGGTAACAGAATCAAAAGACCCTATCATTCACTATCTATTTGTTGATTGACAAATAATGAATCTGACTAATCATCATGAGCTTCTGTTACACACAGGAAGCAAATGAGGACCGAAGAGATGAACATCAAATAAACAATAACTGAAGGAGAGGAGGCGGGAGAGATATAGAAGCAGGTGTGGAGTGTCTGTTTTTTTTGTTGTTTTGTTTTGTTTTTTGTTTTTTTTAACGATTATACAGTAGCTAAATTATTACAACAACAAAAACATATGTGTTTTTGAGAGGTTGTGCATAAGAAAGTCTTAGCAATGTTTACACGGTCCCTGATGCGCAGCAGCGACAAACCAACTCCGTCTGTGCCACAGAACCACATCTGATCACCAAAACCAGGAGTTGAGCCAGAGCAGAATGTATTATTCCTCCACCACGTCATGGTTTACATTCGAGTTGAGTCAGTTTAGGGGAATTTGGTCATAGCTTTGGAAAAGTCACGTTAGCTACATTAAATGAATATTTTAACATTAGTAATTTGATGTAAATGAAGTATATCATTTTAGAAACCTTCCTGGGTAGTTCTCTTCTTTTTATTGGGGCAAAATTAAATTTAGGTGCTTCTTTGCTTCACTATCAGCCACAATCGAAGCAAAAGCCATTGCCACCGTCCCGTTCTTTGCTGTTACAAATTTACACTTTTCATGGTTGTTGTTCCATTTAGTCAGGCAATGACAATTAGTGAGCTGGCACATGGTTGGTGTTGCATATCACAACTGAGAATGATATCACACAATGTCTGCTGTGCTTTTTGAAAGTTTCTTGGCTTCAATGAGAAAGACACCAACATATTTTCCTCTCATTTTTTTCATAAAAATCACACATTTTGTTAGCACATCACATCGATGAGTCAGCCCTGTTTTAGAGTTCGAGTTTCTTCAAGTAAGGTAGTTGCACAGTCACACACCAAAAAGACGATTCTGCACCTCTATCTTCAAGTTGAATTGATGTAGGAGAGCAAGAGTAGGTTTTTCCTTCTTGTTGAGGTAAGCTACAATCTGCATACCACTTTGCCTACATAACAGGCAAACAATGTGGTGTTTTTTGTCTTAAAATTTCCTTATGCTTTCACGAATACATTTGCCTGGAATTAATACTCGCCTAAGAATATTTTAAACCCATCACAGCCGTGTCTGACCTGCTCAAGGCTCAGAGATACGTGTAATTTATTTATTTATTTTTTGCAATTTCCTCCCACTCTGTCTTTAAACTTCCTGGAAGATGATACTGATTGGTTTGTGATCATTTTTCACATGCTGCGGTGGCAACTTTCTTTGCTACTCGACTCCTACTAGTCTGATACAGCACTGCAGTTCAGCAAGTGACCAAAGCTGAATTTACCACTAAACGTTACTGAAGCCAATGCTTTCCACAAAAAGTTTCATTTGCTGACGAAAATAATGACAATGCGGCACAGTGAGGTTAAAACTGTAGGCGATGTTGCATGAAAACTACTGTCAGTGAATGACAATGAACTTGATGAAAGACCAACACAAAGCTTTAACGTGATGCAAAACCTGATGATTTGCATATTAACATATTACCTTCACTAAACAAGGAAAAAAAACCAAGATAAAGAACAAAAAAAAATTGTGGCTGGCTGTTTTGTACAGGTTTCCCCCCTCCCCCCCACCTTCTCATAAATGGACTATTTATGAAAAGGCACCCATTTTTGGAATATTCTTAGATGTTAACAACAACAACACACAGCTCCATGTACCTCTTATAAAAACATATATCTGTTTAAATGCACACAAACACACACACACACACACACACACACACACACACACACACACACACACACACACACAAAAAAGACTGGCCAAACAAGAGGGAGCGGGTCTGTATACTTCACTGGACATCTCAACAGTCTGCACTCAGTTAAATGTGCGTATGAATGTGTCAGCCATGCATTACAATGAACGCAAAACTGAATACTAATACAAATATTTCCATCAGAGATTACACAGAGTGCTTCACAGGCATCACATGCTGTCATTGACATACCCCGAGCATTCCTGCAGGGGGCACTCTTAACTTACTTTATCCTCTTTTAAATGAAAAGAAAAGAAAACGTCCCTCCACTCTCTTAGATTACAATAAAAAAATACTTACGTAATGAATTTAGAGACTTCTTTCATCAGATTTCAAGCTCTAGCCTTTGCAAGGCTGAATCGGTAAGGTGAACCTGCACCTCCTCCCTCAAAATATTGTTCCAGTTTGTTACTTAGGATCCTTTCTGTTGGCTATTATTAGAATAATTTTAGTAGGGCAGGAAACAAAAGCTGTCTGAGAGGCAGAGCTAGCAAATAAGGGAAGAGAGCTTGAGCAGACCCTGTCCCCACTTGGCCATCTCATGTACGTGAATGAGTGTTTCACTCTGAATAAAAATAAATTGCTTAATCTTCTCCCCCATTACGAACACCCTGTTGGGGGAGGAGGTTCTTGGCTGACCGCAGCAGGGGGTCTGTAAACTGTAACATGATTCAGATCATTTTTGGTTTCAGTGCTCAAACTGCTTGTTGTTTCTTGATGCATCACACCTTGTAGTGACGTCACGTTATGACAGATTTGTGCTCTAAAATTAGGTAAAAGTTATTACAAAAAATAGACCCAAGTTGAGATAAAGAGAATTTTTATATCATTAATCTTCAATTAATAAGAAACTATAGTCTCATAGAGACCAAAAACGTTGCCTGAAAACACCATTATATAGTCGTCCTGTGATTCTGAGGGTCCATTTGGAAGATTTTTCTGATAAAAAAAAAAACAACCTGCCGACATATTTAACAGAAACACAGACCCTGAAGGAGGAGCCTCTGAGCTTAGTATATTTTTAAAAATCACCGTCTCTTCTTTCTATGTGAATATTTTGTGGTTTTCTAGGCTGATACTTTTTAAAGGAGTGGATGCAAACAGTGGTCTGACAGGAAATGCAATGGCTTGCATATTTCTATTCCCTTTTCACCTTTAAGAATCTCCTTTTCTTTCCGGTATTGTAGCGAGGAAAAAAAGGTGGGTGGGGGTAAAAACAAGCAAACATAAACATGCATACAACAGAACATACATTTTTGAAACCCAGAAGAAAATAGAAATATCAGTGTTCAGGATACAGCCAGCGTCATAGTCCTCTTGGGTTTTATGATGCTATTCGTGTCCGAGGAGGTGATAACGGAGAGACTTTTTTCCTGGGTCATGTGCTTGTGTTTGATCTGGGGTCCATTTCAAGAACATAATACCTCAAGTGAGAAACTGATGAATAAGCAAGAGCCATAGTGCAGCAGAATGACTACGTGTGGTTTGGTTTTCTTCAAGTCTTGTAAAAGAAAGTTGTGTAGGCAATTAGAAAAATATCCTTTTCCTCCACGTTCTTTATGTCCTTGGTTATCATTAGTCCATTGTAACAAATAGACCTAAATAGCAAGCAGTAGGAAACTGTGAATAATACTAATAACTGTACACCAAGACTCCTCACGAGAGTCGTAAATATTCTCATTCACACAAGGCTTTGTTTATGCTCACGTTTGAGCCCTTTGTGACAAAAAGGATTAATCCATTGTCACCGTTTTTAACTTTGCAGCATGTATCAGTCTGGTTTTCAAAGAATCAGAACACAGCCATGCGACAGCCTCTTTCAGACTGACAGTAGGCATGTGCTTCTGACTTCTCTCATTTCCAGTAATAAAGCCAGAGGGAGAGACGTCTGTTAATGGGCAGCAGTGCGTGTTAAGGAAATCCAAGATTCTAGTGGGAAAGGACAAGCACATCCCTCCAGAAAAACTGCAACAACTGTTTAGTTGTTTTGTTGTTGTTGTTGTTGAAAGTCTATTGTACATTCTGACTGTCATTGCCAACAGTATGTTATAGTTGCTGGGATTTTTCTTGGTTGTTGCCATCATCCATTGTACATACGATCTCAACCCCTCCGCTCAGAGTCTCTCTCTGTGCACCAAACCCTGCTGTTGGGCTCACATGCTAGTTTCACAGGGCGGTGTCAGACTTCCATCAAAAACAATGTGGTTTTCTTGTGTCTCCCCACTCTGTGTTGCTCCTTCTCCTCCTCCTGCTCCCCCTCCTCCCTCCTCCCCTCCCTCCATCATTACTAGTTCCTGAGTGCAGTTGAGAGGGCTGGCCTTAGCTGACAGTGGGCTAGCACTGGTGCTTGAGCCGACAGCAGACCTCTCCATGTGATTCTTCCCCCGGTGGCTTAAGCCACTGAGCTGCCCTTCACCTTCTAAGCTCTTGGCTGCTGAGCCCTCACCTTCCCCCTGTGAGTTGCTTGGACTGACAGATTGCCGGGACAGGGACGGAGATTGTAGGAGTGCCAATGTAGATTTAGCTTCTTGTGTTGCAGAGCTGGGAGATGGAGGAAACCTGGGAACCACATCATCAGATAGTAGCTGTGCAAGCTTGGCTGAGCCAGCAGAAGCTGGGGTCGCTACAGGTGTCATTACCGCCATGAGAACATCTTCTTTGGACCCAATGAGGCCAACCTTAAGGGCTCTTGTCTTTTGAGGGCTGCTGTAATCCCTCACGGAGCTGCAGATGCTGTCATGGGTCACACCAAGGCTTTCCATGGTCTGCCGGGCTGAACCCGTATCCCCAACCTTACTTCCTCTGGGGCTGGATACAAACTCATACAGACCCTCTTTGATGATGGTTGCCGGCTGGATGCTGTCAGGGCCCTTGTTCACCTCCATGGCACTGATCTGACTTAGATCCAAAGGAGGGGGGATACGTGGGTGTCTAGCTCCAGTCTGACCCTCTCCAACACTGGGAAGCACAGAACTTCTCTCTCCTTTTTCTCCTGAGAAATCCTCAGCCATGTCAGAGAATTTCCTGCCAATGCTGGTTTCAGCTGACATTAATTTGGTGGGGCTGGAGGTGAGCGCTTTCATCTCCATCTCCTCTATATTGCTCTCCTGATGCTCCTGGATGGTCTCTGTCTTTTTGTAAGAATCTTCCAGCTGCCTTACACTGAGGTGTTGAGGGCTGGTTTTGTTGGCTGAGGGCTTGAGCCGTGCAGGTGAGCCCAGTTGAGCCACTTCCTGGTAATGAGAATGTTGAGACCGACCTGGGCTACTCACCTCTGCGTTAGAATAGTGCTTGTGGTAGCTCCAGCGGCTGGGCGACATGTGGTTGTCCACAGGACACTTACTGTCCTCTCGCTTTTCAACAAGTACATCTGTG
Organism: Aulostomus chinensis; assembly: GCF_037954235.1. NCBI lineage: Eukaryota > Metazoa > Chordata > Actinopteri > Syngnathiformes > Aulostomidae > Aulostomus > Aulostomus chinensis. The sequence continues at coordinate 21,281,750 of NC_141324.1, forward strand.
AGTTCCATACTACGAGCAAAAGCATCTTTTAGGTTGATAGAAATAATGCTACCACTTCGCTTGGCCCTCTCAAGAGCTTCTCTCCTCTTGATGGCCTTCTCCTGCCTCTTCTGCTCTCGATAGAACTCAGAGAAGTTGTTGACAATGATTGGGATGGGTAGGGCAATCACTAATACACCAGCTATGCAACAGAGCCCTCCAACAATCTTCCCCAATAGCGTTTGAGGGTAGATGTCTCCATATCCAACAGTGGTCATAGTGATAGTCGCCCACCAGAAGGAGGCAGGAATACTGGTGAATTTGGTGGCGTCCTCATCCTTCTCAGCAAAGAAGACCAAGCTAGAAAATATCATAATGCCCATGGCAAGGAAAAGGATCAGCAGACCCAACTCATTATAGCTCCTTCGCAAAGTGAAGCCCAAAGACTGAAGTCCTGTTGAGTGCCTGGCCAGCTTCAGGATTCTCAAGATCCTCATTATTCTGAATATTTGGACCACACGGCGCACGTTTTGGAACTGCATCACATTCTTGTTTGATTCTGTGAGGCAGAGAGTTACATAGTAAGGCAGTATAGCCAACAAATCAATGATGTTGAGTGGTGCTTTGATGAAATTCCACTTGTTGGGTGCTGACAACAGGCGCAGTATGTACTCCATGGTGAACCAGGCAATGCAGACAGCTTCTACATGGGCTAAACTGGGGTTGTCATTGAACTGGCCGAATTCATCCACAACCTGCAGCTCCGGCAGAGTGTTGAGTGACAATGAGATGGTGGAAATAATGATGAACAGGATGGAGATCATAGCCAGGATCTGCAAGACAAAGGAAAGATTGTGGGTTATTGAACTAGCTGAGAACATTTTGGGATGTGGTTCTCCAGTTTACAAACTCAAGAAGACTGCGATGTGCATTTCTAACATTAAGTGTTTGTCAGCTCCAATTTTTGAAATGGTGACTATTATTTCGACAACACATACAAATCAAAGCCGGCATGCTTTTTATGTAAAGACAACACATTACAGTCCGAACCACATTTTATATTGAATATCCTGGGTGTGCAAGATAATCGCACTGATGCAGGTGGTCGGAGATGAGCAGAAGATAATGTCTGAAAATAATGATCATGTTACCCTGGTTTCCTGGTATTATCACCCTAATTATGACAAGCACATGAAAAACCCTTTAATCATGGTCAAACATCTACATATCCGCGGTTTATCCATGTCCTCTTGACCCTGATATGTGTTGGCATGGTTGTGGGATGACTGGCATCTACGTGCACCTTCATCATCGTCATTGTGGCTCTGTCAAGCTGTAAGAAGATTCTGGATAAATGTGAAAGGCTGTTTTTGTTCTGAATACTTATTCAGTGTGCCTGCTCAAGCAGATACTGATTACAGAGCAAAAACATTTATGTGCTCCTGCAGATGTGCCCCCATCAGACTGACTGACAAGTCATTTTTGTTGCTGCAGAAGTCTGATCATATCTGCTGTGTTTGATTAAGTAAATCAGCACACAATTTCACATCCGTACAAATCTAACAGCCAACGGTAGAATGAAAAATAGGAAAATATTTTTTTTCTCAAACATGATAACATAATTCACTTCAACACTGTAGGTATGCATGACTTTTCATGATGATTGACTCAAAATTGTAGAGGCAGTTGCAAAACGACACCAACAAAGACTTCAACATGATGGATATCTGTCTGGAGAAGCCTTTGTAACTGCAGGAGCGCTACACCCAAGGAAGAATATTCTGTGAATTTTTTAGTGTATGGCATTTGGTTAAAAAGTTTTATAAACTAAAGAAGAAGTTATTATATTAAGTGATGAAGTCGATCTGCGTAATTTCAAGTATCTGAGTTATAGAAAGATTTTAGGACCTATGAGCTTGTGTGTGGTTCTTGAGCTCCAAATATCCTGTGTATAATGATTGACTCTGACATTTTCAGTCCTTCTTCCTTTTCCCTGTTCAGTCCAATGCAGGGGAGGGCAATCGTGTGCCATGGAGGGCCGTGTGTATGCAGGTTTTCCTTCCAACCAAACACTTTAACAGGTGATTCCACTAATTAACACTCTTCTGTGGCTGAAGGTGTGTTAATCAGTGGAATCACCTGTTAAAGTGTTTGGTTGGAAGGACAACCTGCATACACACGGCTCTCCATGGCACATGATTGCCCACCCCTGGTCTAATGGCTTCTTTGTATGAAATGATACCCCTCTTTGTGATTGATGGCCATTTTTAATTGTGTTAAATGCAGTCCAGCCCTTTCTAATGGGAGATAATAAACTAAAAGATAAACTAAATTAAAAAGTAACCAAAATGAATTTGAGGATTTAACATTACCCTCCACAATGAAGGTTCACAGAGATGTAAGTGAACCTGTGTCCGGGTTGAGTGTGGGAGCATTAGCATGTGCCGTCTGAGTCTTTCCTCTGCAGCCCTTGCTAGGACATTTCAGGATAATTGTAATAGGATTGTGTTGCTATCTATAGAAAGGATAGAGATGTTAGAAGTGGTTACTCATTCTTTCCTCCCCCAACAGGAAGAATCAAGCAATAATTGTACACCTCCAGACAAGAAAAAAAAAAAAGAAGAAGGTCAGACTGAGCCAGTGACGGACAGGAAACAGAGACGATGGGGCCTGTTGGTGCATCAAGTGGAAGAGTAGGTCATTGAGTTTAGTACTGAGAAACTGAGAATGGCTGTATCAGGGATTGATTGAGCGACTGCTGCTAACAAATTGCCCCACAGAGAAAAAAACTTTGCACAGCCAAAACATGTAATACTTTAACGGTTTTGTACAAACAATGAATATGCGGTGCAGGAGGAAGAACCTAAAGAGTGAATTAAGAGTAAGCAATAAAATGTGCGTTGGTTTTATTAGCCTGTCCACAGTGAGAAGGCACCCTTTTCAGAGTGTTACATTATTGATGCCTTTGAATACTGTAAAAAGACAGCTGGGTAGAACTACAGCTGAGAAGAATTATGCCAAGTTCCTTGTTAACAAAGAAATTATTTACATATCTACAGCTTTGTTTTTTATCTTCATTTTATGAAGATAACTGTGACATCATGTGATGAAGGACTGTCCCAGCTTCTACTGCATGAGTGACTGTCTGGTCTATCAGAGTTAAAGGGCGCTGAGTATTACAGCATTACACTGTGTGCAGTATTTCTACTGCTTAATAATCCTCATTCAGATTAAGTGGCTTAATTATTTCCTCTGAAAAAGAACACAGTTTTTGGACAGAACTGCAGCAAGAAAACCAAAAGGGAGAGAAACAGGAAGACAAGCCAGAGAGCATGTAGAGGAGAGAAGAGAGGACAAATGCGAAAGAGTACGTCCAAACTGCAGCGCCTTAATGGCTTAATGGCAGCCAAATGCTGTGGCATTGGCACCCATGGCAGATTTAAAGTAGTACCAGGAACACACAAGCTGCTTTAGGAGCTGGGCAGTAAAAGAGCCTTTGACTTTTAGGATTCACCCGATCGATACCACTTTGAGTTTGCATTACAGGAAGTCACTGTCAAAGAAAAGCGCAATTCAGTAGAAAAACTTGTAGTGGCAGCACTACAGCTCTTCACACGCAGGTAAAAGCTCTTTGTGATCATGAATTAAAATCAACTGTGAACTTTTCTTTGTGCGTCTGACTGAAACTCTGGTGCTTGACAGGTTAAACACATGATATGAACTCGTGGTTATAACGGGAATATGATGACATCGACTTCACTGAGACTTCTGTCCTAATTTTGAGTCAGTGGAGATACTGATGTCACTGTAGATGGCATTATCATTGGTATGTCAACACTGCTTAGACGTAATAGGATTGTTGGAGGGAAAAGCACACTCTGATACGGGCAATAGACTCAGGGGCCACACGGCAGAATACATGACTCATCACACACGGCTTCTTTCTGCTCTGACACCTACAAGGTACTTTGTCAGATTATGATACATTGAAGTCACAAGTTCCAGTGCACTTCTCCATTAATTCCACATCACTATGATGCAGTCTATTTTGACTAAAATGACCACAACATCTCAGTATACTGCAACTGCTACTTCAAACCACTTCAACAAAAACGTTGATCAGGAGAGTCAATTCAATGTATCAGCTACAAAACCTACAAATTACCTCTGTTAATAGAGTCAATGATGCCTCCAGAAGTCTTTTAATGCATCCACCTCTATTATAACTTTTAGTATTATTACTTCATTTGTCTCTACCATTACTACACTTGCAGACACAAACTTGTGCGCGCTTGAGTGGGTTTCGGTGTGTATGCATACTGTACATACAGCAACATAAACCTGCATACAACCTATACATGTACGGAGTGAGTCGATATTCAATATTCATTCGTGTGTAGAGCAGGTAAATTAGCTCATAGCCACAACAATACTGCAATTCTAGAATGCTGCTGGCATGCAAACATGTTAGAGGTGCATGTTGCTGGGTTCTATAACAATATCTGATATGCCGATATCACAACTGATTTTGTCCGATTTTAAACATCAACTGATGTTGATATTAACTGTTGTCAAAAAGAATGACCCGAAGAAGATCTCAGTGTTGGAATGCTGCCTCAATAAATTCTTTCTGTAAGTGCAGAAGTGTGTGGAAGTTAATTTTTCCCCTCAAATTCAGTCGGCCTGATTACACACCTGTTGATTTAAGGTGTGTAAAAGTTTTGCTTCTTGATATCACACATCTACAACAACTCTGTAGGATACTTAGATTTTTCCATTTTCATTAATTAATACAGGTAAACATTGTGAATTTGAAAAAGTAATTTTTTATTCATGTATCATATATATATATATGTATATACGTGTGTGTGTATGTATGTGTATATATATATATATATATATATATATATATATATATATACACACACATATACACACACATACACACACACATACACACACACATATATCAACTGTGCCAATATATATTCTGGTGACATGCTGAAAGATACTTTGATTCAGCATCATAGCATTCAGTGTATTTGGTGGATTATAGAGTTTTACTCATGAATAATAATGTCATCAACTTTTTTTGCTTAAAAAGATAAATATAAAGGGGACAGAGCCCCTTCTAGATGGCTACTATAGAAACAGCTACATTCTCTAGAGAGTTGTCTCTCTCCATGTCCTCACTCGTTCTGTTCTAAGTAAGGTCTCGTCTATGCGCAATAATGAAATGTGTGCTCCTTCTGCACCACATGTACAGTAAAGAGAGACTAAAAAAAAACATGAATCAACCTCAAGAGTCCAAAAATGAACTGTCAGTTGTTTTAACTGGTATGTTTCTGTTTATTTGAGTTCTCCTCCTCCTCCTCCTCCTCATCATCATCATAATCATCATCATCATCATCATCATCTGATACCTCTGATGACTCTCAGAAGAGGAAGAGTAAGAAGAGATGTCAGACAGAAGGAAACCAGAGAGAAACTGACAGAGAAGGAAAAAGACGGAACGAGAGAAAAGAGAAAGGATGAAGTGACAGGGCAGAGAAACCCAAGCCCTGATCAATATGTGGAGGTATTCCTGGAACTACAGATGCAGAATCTGGTCGACAAGTTTATTTATAAAGACTTGTTTTTTTTTTTTTAAGTCATTCTGACAGTCAAGAATGTATCTGTTAATTATCCGATCAAGCCAATCTTTATTCATGTATTCCAGTCACATGCAGCCACACCAACTGTGTTGATACGGATAAATTAAAACATTAGCAAGAGGCTTAAAATTAAAAAGTGCCAGTCCACTGAGAATAGCAGAAGAAGATGGGAATGATTACAAATTAAGAATAAAATAAGACAATCGTCAAGTTTAGCAATAATGTTACGATTTTGGAAGTTTAAAAAAAAAAAAGATAAACAAGAATAAAATGAATTACATGATATTTAAGCTCGACCCATCCAGGGTGAGCCTGCCTCTCGCCCAATGTCAGCTGGGATAGGCTCCACCCCCCCACCCCCTGTGACCTTTAACAGATAAGCAGTATAGAAAACGGCTGGATATTTAAGATGTACACATATACTAACTCTTCGTCCTCTGAGAGTTTACATTAGGACCATATTTCTGGGTCTTAATAGTGAAATGAATTAATGGAATGATTATTATTGTAACTATGATGGAAAAATGTGAACCAACATTAAAATAGTCCCTGCCTGGACCTGTTTCTGTTCGGGGATTTTGGGGTTCTTTCTTGTATTTTGAAAGTGTTACCTTGTGTTTCATTACTCCATGTTTTTTACAACTTCCTGTCTTTGTTTGAGCTTCCCTCCAGTGTCATGTGTTAACCACAGCCTTGTTCAGCAGTTTGTCTCGTCACTTTCTCTGCTCTTTGTGGCTCATTGATAGGAGAACTCATTTTCATCTCACCAGTGATTTCTCTACATTTTATAGCCTCCTCCCGCTCATTGTTGACCCATATTGATCTTGGAACCAGCAGCAGCAGCAGCAGCAGCAGCACTAGCAGCAGAACATCTACCACGCACTCAGGGAACGCACTCACAAGGGAGGGGTCTCACAAGAGGAAAGGTCAGAGTTCACGAAGGCGTCTTGACAGCAGACTACAGAGGAGGTAACAGAATAGCAGGCAGCTCAGCAAAGATACAGATGTGGGAGGAAGGAAGTCATCAAGGTCCATTCAATTACAAATGCCCACCTGGGAGCGAAGGCAGATGATTGAGGTAGGCAACGGTCCAATAAACAGGAACTAATTATAAAAAAAAAGGTGCCACTGCTGTTATTTCCTCATTCTCTTTTTGAAACATGCTCCATCTTTATAATATTTGGCCTGGTGCTGTGCTTGTTAGTAGTGTCCTCATATGCACCATGGTACTATTGGAGAGTGAATATATATATATATATATATATATATATATACACCCACATCCACACATACGCACGCGCGCACACACACACACACACACACACACACACACACACACACACACACACACACACACACACACACGCATGCATACACAAAGAGAGAGGGAGAAGAGAAAAGAGTCAGAATTACAGTAATTACTCCAAAGAGAAGAATCTGACTGGTCTTAAACAGTCTGGTAATTAGCTAAACATGGTGTGTTATTAGAGCAGCAGGCTAGCAGGCTCATCGCTGCAATGCCACCACAAGACCAGAATGGAAGCTGCTTCACTGTGGTTTAACCCCCCCCCCCCCACACACACAAAAAAACATACATATATATCTGTTGTGTGTCACTGAGACATTTTTACCACCACCAAGGAAGTCTTTTCATTGCTGCTAAAGCCGCTAAAGCAAGAGCCAAATAGTGCAGTCAAAATCAAGAATCAAGACTCTACTCTGCATTTTTTTTTTATCAAATTTGCAGGGATAATGTCTGATATGTAAGATTGATTTATCCTAGAAACTTCAATCCACAAGTGCTACTCCACTTTTTCTTTGCAGCCATATTTCTAAAGACTTGTCAAAATGAACAAAGAGAGAATTGTATATGCTACCAGGTAGCTGACTCTAAACCAGTCACATGCTCATTCTCAAGCCGACAAGGAACTTTACATCAAAGTACAATATGAAAAAAAAGAGCCAACAACAGTTTCAGCTAAACAAAAAAAACAAAAACAAAAAAAACAGCGCAAATAATGATCTGAATGAAAAACGCAATCAAGCAGCGGAGCCAGAAAAAGAAACATTTTTGGCGTGAAGTCATAAAACGATTAAAGTAGAAATCACTGAGTGGAGAAGGTGGCCCGGGAACATGAATGACTGTGGCACCAAAGGAGTTCACTGCGCTGGAGCAGCAGATTCTGCTCAGCTCCTCATAGAGGCTGTGGCTGACCACCTTTTACACCCAACGACTTCCAGGCAGTTTGAATCAAAGAAAGTTATAGCTATTTAAAAAAATGTTATATTGTAGATTGATATACCGAAAAGAAAGAATACAAATTGATAGTGTGTCCTACTCTTTTATGTGACAAAAAAAGTCAAACCCTAAGGATGGTTTGGACTGGGTCACCCATTTGTCTGTTGGAACTTGTGTAATTCAGATCCACGTTTACACGATTCCCAAAATAAACTTAAATATCAGAATAGAAGGATGGAAAATTACATCACAATTACAATTACAATTTTTTTCATAAAAAAAGGTACATATTCAATCAGTGTAGGCTGAGCTCCTCTCTGAGATGTCTACGGTTTGTATGAAATGAAAATAAAGAAGCAGCAAACAACTGTTGTCGCATCTTCATGGAGTTTTAGTTTTCTCTCATTATCATGCAACTCCACATCACCGGCAAAGGCCAAGTGACAGTGAACGTTGGTGAAAATGAAGCATTTTAACCTCCGATCTTCTGCCATCGCCAAATCAAGACTGTATCTCAAAGGAGAACATGACCAACGCAATAACCGCTGTACTGGAGTTCACCGTACAGGGGATGTGTGCTGCAGGTGGAGGGATGCTGCTAAAAAGACACAGGGGGAAAAATTGGCAGCTATTGTCAAAGTGACTCAGACCACTGACTGCAGCTCTGAGAGGATCCGGCCCACCAGCTTGATATCACCAAGCACTGCTGGAGCAAGAGCACACTGTCATCACTACGGGGGCCTCGTGTTCCTCAGAACAAACACAATAGTCAGTTGTGATTACTAATTGCTGTCTTTATTCAATCTGAGAAAAGGACATTCAGACGCACCACCAGGGTCAGGTGACTCAGACGCAGCGTGCTGGCTCCTACAAAATGAACAAGTTTGCTGTATCACGCATTGCAATGTGTTTGGCACCAACATCAAAAAGACGGGGTTCTATGTACGTTCTTGGCTACAACATCAACTTCTGCTACACTGGTGCGGGTTTTGTCATTTGAGGTGAACCATTGTGCCTATACTTTGCTCCAACATCTAGGTAATGCATGCGCAACAGATAGATCTGTTGTTGTCAGCCAGAGGAACCCCCCCCCCCCACACACACACACACACACTGAGCTGAGCAGTCTGACATTCAAGACATTTGCCAACAAAAGAATTACAGTTGGCAGGAGCAACTTTGCTGTTCATGGCGAACCACCCTCTCCTGCTGGTGCGATAAAGCATTCTCATTTCAATTAAAGCGTTCTGTACTGGAGAGCAACAGTAAGTACATTAGCGAATACACATCATTCTGCAGCTCCTCTTTATAGGCAGAGGGCCAGTCTACTACTGACCTGTGAGTAGCTGCTTCTACTGCCTCTTCCTGTGAAAACACACCTCCTGCACCGCGATGAGGGAGACACTTGACTCACAACAACGCCAATGAGTCATTCGCTGTCCTGGTGTTCTGAATTTCACTCAGGATTTCACAATGAATTTTAAAAACTGGAGTTCAAATTAAACGAAGATGTTCCACTGAATGAGCTTACTACTGATATATAAGTTCTGTATGTGTGTGTGTGTGTGTGTGTGTGTGTGGGAGGGGGAGGGGGGGTTATCAGGGGATTGTTTCCAGATTTAAAAGCTTAGAGATGCGGGAATGCGGTGACATATTGAGTAAAAAAAAAAAAAGGGAGAAATACGATGGAAGCTGGAGGAAGAGGCGTCTAATTTACAACACACCTAAAAAATGACCCCAGATGTGAACGATAACCGGCAGAAGGATAGGAATGTGGTATTTAAACTGGTGAGTTCTGGAGTTGTTGTACTTCTCAGATTAGCCCTGAAATACTAGAAGGGCTCCTGGAAGTCTTGAGCAGCTTAATTACTGAATAAATATTACATGAAATAACACAATCAAAACGGCAAAAGTTTCAGGAAGGTGGAGCAGGATATGCATATACATGTACTTTTTAATATACATTGCTCCCTGAAACACAGACATTTAATGACACGTCATCTAAATGTATTCCTATGTTCCTTTACAGCATAATGAGCTCACTGATGTTTTGTCAAAGTTTGAAAGAAGATTCGTCCCACAGATAGATACGATGATTATGATTGAATCGTAATAGTTATTATCTGTCTGAAGTCCATCCTGCAGGTCAGATGGTGGACACGACAGGCTTTCCTACCTGCCAACAGTTTGTCTATTTGCAGCAACAACAGTCCTGATAAAAACCCAGAGGGAGATTAAGCTGTGTGTTTGTGTCTCCGCTGCTCCGACATTGACCCTAAAAAGAGGAGTAGCCGTGACTTGTGCTGTGTGTAAATTAATGTTGGATCATTCAATAAACTGTAGAGACAAAAAAAAGTGAAATATAACAATCCTGTCTCTTAATCTTTCATTTTGTGTGAGCGGATTTCACGAAACACGTGGAAAAAAGTAGATTACGCAGATCATCTGAAGTATTTGAAACAAATCTACATCACTGAAAGAGTTTCTGGTCAGCAGCACGTTTCCAAGGTAACACGTTGGCTCTAATCAGCGGCGGCTGCATTGAGCAGGACGCTGCACCAGGAAGAGGCTCCGTTATTGGTTAAGACCTGAGCTGAGAGACACATGGCTGGTGTCAGTGCGCAGAGGCCCTAAGCAGCTTCTCTCCTGCTGACACTACAGTTCTGACATGGTCACATGGACTTCTGAAGGCCAATGCTGTTATATTTATAGACTAATCAAGTATGTATAAACCAGGGTTTATCGAGAAAAATATGAAAGGCACAAATGTATTTAGAGGACGACGATTGGACTGGTGTGTAATCTGTGGTTCGTGAAATGAAATTCAGAATAATAAAGTTTACAAGCCTGGAAATAAGATGTTCAAATAGGTTAAGTTGGAGAATCTGTGCTTCGGTCTGATGTCTGCATACGACTCAAAATATGCTCATGAAAAGTTGTAGGAAGTAGCTACTGACAGAGACGTCTTACGAAAGCAAAATAAATCTACAATAAACTCTTGATGGGAGACTTAGAGGTGACTGAGATCTATTCGCCTGACACTACAGCAGAGCCTTTCATTCACTTTTGGAAAGTGCTGAAACAATTATTCACAATTCAGGCTGTTAAAAGGCTTCAGCATGATGCACTGTAAGGTTTATTATTTAAATAGTTTGGATAAATTCTGGTCAATTAATCATATTTTTTATAATCACGATACGAGGCGCACATGTACTTATTATGAAATTATTGTTATTTTTAATTAAATAAATTGCATTGTTGGATTAGACTGCTGTCTCTATGTGTTGGCCCTGCGATGGACTGGTGACCTGTCCAGGGTGAACCCTGCCTCTCGCCTGAAAGCTGCTGGGATAGGCTCCAGCCCCCCCCCCCCCCCCCCCCCCCGCAACCCTTAACAGGATAAGCAGTAGAAAATGGATGGATGGATGGATGGATGGATGATAAGATTGTTTGCTGATGTTAGAAAATCTGGAGTAAAGGATCATTTTTTTAAAAAATTGTTGTGTTTCATTGTTGTTGTTGTTTTTAAATGAATCCCATTATAAATGTATATATCTAACAATCCATACCTTGACATGCCAACTTCATTGAAAAATGTAACTGACTTTATTGGACTAAAAACACTTTTTGGGTGAACTGTCCTTTTAAAATCCATCCGTCTCAGCTTGGACTCGAAACTTGTATTTGTACTTGCACTTGTAAGCATTCAAATCTGTACCAGCATCAGAGGCCTTGTATAAAACAACGCTGACCAGAATCTCCTGCTGTTGCTGACCGAGCAGCAGGCCTGACAGCTGCCCAGCCACTCGGCTGCAAACAGGAAATCAATAAATGATATCTACCTCGCTCTCTACTTTTTAGACTCCTCTCCCTCCTCCCTTCTCCTCTCTCTTCTTTCCTCTCTCTCCTCTCCTCTTCCCTCCTCTCCTCTCCTCTCCTCAAATCATTTCAAATTAAAGATTTTAAGGTTTTTGGTAGCCGTCTATCTACTCTCTGTCTACCACGGTCAATAAAACAGTCAGTTAACCAGGCAAAACAATTTCTCACACAAATTCCAACACGTGCATGCACGCACGCACACAAACACACACACATGGTGATGGACTTTCTATTGCAGATACAGAGAGAACCTGTTTATGTCCAGTCACTGCCCACCTGCCTGGAACGCCTCACGTGTGCAGATACACGCATGACGGAGAACATGAACAGTATGTATGACATCACGTATCCCCTGTGAAACCCTCGACTACAATCACATCTTACACCCGGGGTAAAGAAGTTCCAGGGACCTCCATAGGCGGAGGTGCTCCAGGGGTCCTCTCGATATCTGACACACCATGACTGATAGGTCTGATCCGTCTTTCAAAACGTACTTATTGTCATATTCTTGTTATTTTGAAAATTTTCTAAAAATAAAAATGTATTCATGGATGAGGAGGTTGATTGTAATTGTACTTTTTTAATTGTACTTTTTAAATCTCTGATCAATGGTGCTCATCCCACTGTGAGAATCTCTAATATAAACCTGAGATTAAGAAATAGTTCTGATGACAAACCTGTTAGCCTCAGTTTGTCCTCCGAGCCGGTAGATATTTAACAGTTCAAGTCTATTTTACAGAACAATTCCCTTTTCTAGATGTGTATATACGTGTGAGTGTGTGTGTGTGTGTGTGTGTGTGTGTGTGTGTGTGTGCTTGCTGCTGGTGTTACCTTTGCGGCTACAGATGAGCTGGGTTTCTCCAGCAGATCCCAGAGCTGCTGCCTCTTGTCAGGACAGCATCCCTGGTCCTCCTCCTCTACTTCCTTGTCCCTCAGCGTCTCGGCCTCCCTCCTCAACTCCTCGTTCATCTGCTCCTTCTTCTGGTGGTACCGCGCCTGGCAGCAGGACTCCAGGTAGATCTCATCGATGCCCCAATAGTCCAGCTCCTGGCCGAAGGACAGGGCACACATCTCCTCCATCATGTGCAGCTTCCCAGTTCTGTAGAAGTTGAGGATGGAGGAGAAGGCCACGGGATGCCGGTCAAAGAAGTACTCGTTCTCAGAGAGGCTGTAGTCGTCACAGATCTCCAGCAGTGACTCATGCGTGTTGCAGTCTCTGAGCTGTCCCAGACGGGTTCGGGGCAGCCGGTCCAGCGTTCTCCATAACACTTCATGTGTGAGACCACCCACATTGAGTCTGACCCTCCGGGAGCGGGCCTTGATGCGGATGATGTCGATGGGTTCAGGGGGGAGCAGTGGGGCTACTGGGGGCCGGGGATTGCTTTTGGGTGTATTGTAGACCACTCTGTCCGTCATGTTTGCTTTGTGTGTGTGCTGCTGCTTTCTTTGTGTGTGCTAAGATGCGTATGTTTGTGTGTGTGTGTGCGCGTGTGTGTGTGTGTGTGGAGCTTTTGCTGCTCGGTATGATGATGATGGTGGTGGTTGGTGGGCAGAATGAAGCTCGGGCCCACCGAGCTCACCTGGCTGTCTTCAGATCACGGAACTGAGGTTTCGATCCATGGCTGGAGAAAACAAACAAGAATAGGACGACAAATATTTTAAAGGTCAGACCACAAAGAACAAAATCTAATTTCAAACCTGGGCAACAGATGCACAGAGCATACAGGAGGGTGACGAGTGAGAGGTCGTGGAGAATTTCAATGCGGCTAATTTGAACTTGCTAACAGGGACGAGCTGCTAGAATCAGGTTATAACACTGAAAATGATCAACAAAATCAGCACGAAACAAGCAAAGCCTGCAAATTTTGGGCCTCTTTGTGTAACACATCCACATTCTCTAATCTTACAAACAAAGAAATCTTTTTATTCAACAGAGAAACCGAGAGAATCTAAATCCCGCTATCAAGGCTTGATTGGTAACCAACAGGGATGAGTCTGACCCAGTAACCCCACCCCCACCTGCCCCCATAAAGCAGTTAGGCAAAGAAAAGTAAAAGGCTGGTCAGGTTGCATCTTGGTTTGGAGGAAGAGTTTTACGAAGCCATTTCCTTTTTTTCTTTTTTTAGTTCTCACCATCAGAAATCTCCTCTTCATATCTTACAAACAAAAACAGGGTTTTTGCAGATTCCTTGTTTACAGTCTGATTTATAAAAAATCGTACGTGATGTAAATAGAGTTTTAAATGACTTTCAATGATAATTTCTAATTTATGGAGTGAGAAAAAGATATAAGTGTACATATTTTTTAAATCTCCTCTGTTATAACTTTTTACTCTACTAAATACTACAGAAGTTAGAACCTGTTTTTTCCCCCCCAGGTTTTTCTTGTTTCGGAAATATACATTAATGCGCAAATAACTTTTACAATCATGCTCAATTTGCACATTAATATATATTAACTCGTATTTTCCCCCGTAGCGTCTCAACTTAACGTCTCTCTTCACAGCTCAGCTCAAAATGGAGAAGAATAACAATCCAACAAAAGCCGAAGTCATTGAGCCAATCACGTTTTGTCTTGAGGGAAGGTGGCACAGGCCTCCTCTTTAAAATCCACCTCAGTCATATTTTGCAGACGTGAATCCGCGCATACACGCACGTTCTATAATTACAGTTGAACAGTCGCAATGTAAAACAGTGAATCAGCGCGACAGCTTGAGTTTCACACTAGAATAGAAAACGAGAATATTACCTCTCTCTCACATCATGTCTGACTACAGTGTGATACATTCTGGTGGCAGCATCTCTAAACCCCGGAGCCCCACTGGAAATGCTCTTTTAAAGAAAGATGGATTGCTAATCACGATCAAACCACTTGCTACAAAAACTTTTGCCAGGTTTTCTTGTGTAATGAATTTTGATCTGGCCTAAAGAGAGCAGCTGGAATCTAAATTGCCCTTTTTTTTCTTGGAAGCCCTTCTCTAGTGGGTCTTATGTTGCCATTAGAAGTCCTTTGACTGCGCTACCTTTATCTGATTGTGTAATGGAGTTCCACAAATCCCAGTGGTGGCATTAGGATTCGTCTGCCCTTGCTCAAGTCTGCCTGAGTTAAATATAGTCCGTCTATCTTCTCTTGGGACACTCATAGGACACTCGGCTACGTCAGGATCCAAGCTGCTACGTCACTACTAAGAAGGAAGTCTTATTCAGGTCTTCATCTCCAAAAGATATCCCATTTGTCATCAATTCATCTCACAAAATTTATCATTGAATTTCATATCTCGGCTGGATTGCCATTTGTCATACGCTAAAATAATTTTCTCACAAATGAACATCCCTAAATCTGAAGAAGTCAGGACTGTAACTGAAAAGCAGAGTTTGAAGTACTTTGACCTGTATTGCCTTAAAAATACCGATGCTTCATGGCAGAAATTTGATCAGCTTTTCAAAATAAAAACTCCAATTCTGATCCCTGAAACTGATTTTGAAAAATACGGGCACTTAGCAATGCTGCCGATCTTGGACTAAACACTTTATAAACATTTGGGGACTGCAAACACAGAATCATTAGGTGTTTCAGGTGGAATCTGGTCTGGTGGTCTCAAGTGTGCCGCTGCATTCTTCTTCTTCTGTTTCAGACTGGTCACTTCCAGCACATGCACCCTCCTCTTATGCAGCAACACAGTCTCAGGGCACTTTTGTTTTTTTCCAGTATTGATATACACTCGACACAAGTGCAAGTTACAGCCTCAGCAGAGGTGCTGACATGCATTGATACTGCTGCTTGGGAGATTAAATAACATTTCCACAGTGCGATGATCCACAATGGATGTGTGAACACTTCAGCGCAGTTGAATTGTGGATGTAATAATGCACTTTAGCTCTTGACGATGTTTGCTAATGTAATCCAGAGTGGTTAACTCTCTTTTACATGAATAATAGTTGATGCACCGAGACACCAGAGGTCTCATTCAGCCCAGGGTTACTTCCTTCAACCTTGAAACATACGTATAGCACGCTGTGAAATATGATTCCCTTCCTATCTTTCAGCATTTTTACACCTTTGACTGATGTCACCCATCTCTCTCCTCAGGCCGTTCCTCTGTAGTACCAAATCACGATTACAATCACCTGCTGACATCAGCTGCTTCGGATCACATTGTTATTCATTATTTAATCCCATTAGGGCCCCTGGAGTCCTAAAGTGCAACCAGCCTGAATGGAATGAATGATGCTGAAGAAGACAAAGCATTAAATAACTTGTCTGCTTTCTTATTTATGAGCCTTTTTCCACACAGTCCCAACTTTTCTCCGAGTTGTAATGTAATTACAGCTGACTGTTTTCTTCAAATAAAAGGTAAATCAAAATTCAAAGACAGGCAAGAAACTCGAATGTAGAACCCATATTAGTCTGAAGTGAGAGCGTTTCTTTTCTAATTCGCTGTCAAGAGATTAAGGAGACTCCGGCTTAACCCGTGATTACGCCAAGTTTAGGGAGTACAAAGTAGATAACGGCTGGATAACTGTCAGAACGGGGGGGGGGGGGTAAAACGACCAGTTTGTTTCAGAAGAGTTCATTTCAATTTAAACCATTTAAAATCTTCACATTGCTGAGTGACCGGAGGAGCCTACCTCTGTGGATAAACTCTGTGCCCTCCTGGAGGTCCCAACATAGCAACCAGTTAATTATCCCAGCTGCTTCAACTCCCCTCCGGCCGCTGATTCACGAAGCCTCCGAGTGCACACAGACCACCAGAGATCCACATTTTGGCGAGAGAAGAACAGAAAACTCGATCATTGCGGGAGAAGAGAAGTCCTGGGGAGTGTGTGTGAGGCGCTGAGCGCCATGAAGAAACCGGCTGAAGTATGAAGCGGCTGGCCGGGAGAGACACCGGCCCCGAGGAAGAGGGAATAAACGGATAGAGAGAGAGAGAGAGAGAGAGAGAGAGCGAGAGAGAGAGCGAGAGAGAGAGAGCGAGAGAGAGAGAGCTAATTGGATTGTGGCGTTCAGCACCAAGGACAGCTCCAGATCAACAGCTTCTTTCCACTGTTGAGAAGCAGGACATTATTTGTGTAGTCCGCTTTATGTGTCATCGATATATATATTTTCACATAAACTTCCAGTATATATATATATATATATAGATAGATAGATAGATATAGATATATATAGATATAGATATATAGATATAGATATATAGATATAGATATATATAGATATAGATATATAGATATAGATATATATAGATATAGATATCTATATATATACTGGAAGTTTATGTGAAAATTAAAAAATAAAGCATGGAATTTCCAAGTCAATCTCACTTTTTCTTTTTTAAATCACGTTATGCAAAAAAAAAAAAAAAAGCGTGTGCAATTCACCCCTTCAGCCCGTAAGATCAACTAATATGGCATGTATTCAGTCTGGGGTGTGTGTGTGTGTGTGTGTGTGTGTGGGGGGGGGGGTTACCTGTAACATCCATTAAGGTCCATCTGCCAAGAGAACAGCGACAAGGGCGCCTTGTCACTAGTATGAGGTGCTTAGCCACCCGCTTCCTATAACTCTGACACTCATGGAGTGCACATGTAGTTATGAGAAAGGCCAGTAGATGGCGCAGAGACGGGCTGTATCAGCTACTACCGCTCAGTCCGCCGTGCATCAAAATCAAATGAAAACACTGAGCATGATTGAATCCCCAAAGCCTGACCCAGATAAAACACAAAACACATTAAAAAGAACTTTTTTATACAGTAATAAAATTAAAGAGATCTATCACTCATTTCTGAGTGCAAATACTTTTTCTTTTTTTTGTGAAAAACAGAATTGATCAGGTCTGTTCTTTGGCAGAAGTCTGGCTGTCCAAAGCTGGGCATGTGGGCCAAATTTGGCCCACTAGATTCAAATTGGAAAAGAAAAGGAATAATTATTAAACAGGCTTAAATATTAAATGCTATGATTACATCAAGAAATTATCTTTCAAAAATCGCTGGAAATCAAAGTAATAACTTTTTTAAGGTAAAAATGCTCTTTAAATATTAGGATTCATAATCTATTTTTCATAATTTGGTCAGGTGGCAGGGAGGCACAGCACAGGAGCTCAGAAACAAAAGAAAGTTGCTGAGACAACGCGGACAGACGATTGGCAGCTGAACACCGTAGGGTTTGATTTTGGGTCCCCTGGTCTCATGATGGAGCACCTGATAGTCAACAATAATCAGCACAACACAAAACAACAACAGAAAACCCACCAAAATTTGGGCATCCTGAAAACAGGATGAAACTCAAATTTATTGGTTAACAAAGTACACAAAAATTCCTTCTATATTCATATATCATTTATAGAATGACTTCCATTATTTGTGCATCATAATGCAGCTGTAACATTAAGACTCAACATCAACAGGTGTACATGCATCATTAAATAAACAAACAAAAAAAAACACATTGGTATTAGAACATACAAAATTGCATAACTCATTCTACCAGCATTGTATTTTTTTTTCTTTAATAAAAAAAGAATTAAGAACAGGTTAGACAAGCAGTAAACAGAGAAGGGAAGATGTTTCAACTGTTCACCTTAAGAAAAATTCAACACTTTTATTTTTCCTCATTCAGATGAAAAAGCAAAGACAGACAGAACTGAGTGCATAAAGAAAGTAATGGAAGGAGGGGGGGGGGGGGGGTCTGGTCATGTACATCAGAACATTACTGTGGTCCCAAACACTAGAACAATTACACCACCCTGAGCCAAAGTATAAGCACAGCTCCAAATTGAGAAACGTGTTAACAAAATGCATAGAAAAGTCTGCATCCAAAGCCACTGATCCACGGAATCGTCAGTTAACAAATGAGTCAGCAGGGAGAGGACATGAGGGGAAATATACACAACCTAAGTATGTACATCCAAACAATAGTCGAGCACTATTATTACATTATTTTGTTTCTTTCTTTTGTTTCAAGCTCAAGTTTGTTGGTATGTTTGTGCTGAGGTAACTCTTCTCCAGCAGAAGACTGTGCTTTCTTTTTACTTGTGTTCCAGCCGAAGCAGCTGCTCTTTACCGTTAATGGTTAATGACCGCAGCTGCCCGTCCTCCTCCACCTCCACCCGCTCCTGACCGTTCTCCACGATCCTGGAGGAGGAGAAATAGATGGTGTGGTACTCAGACAAAGAACCTTTCAAGCGTTCGCTAGACATTCTGAAGAGGCACAATCTCACAGTGAGGTAGATTCTATCTCCTTTTTTACTGACTTCCATGCCATATTGAGCGTTTTGACAGTGCAATGCGTTTGTTTTACTGTGACAAAAACAATAATCGAGACATTCGTGAATTGTATCAGGTGCAACCAATCACCTTCGGGAATCAAATCTGTTGAACGTTATCCGCCACAAGTCACGTGATTTAATACAAATAAACCGGCAAGGCCGGAAGGACCCAGAGTTTATCACATGATCTAGTTTGAATACACCTGTTTCTGGAAGGGGAAAGCGTTTGATCGATGATGCTATTGAACAAACAGAGAATTAAGGTAATATTACACCCAAAAAAAGTGTACTTTGCCTTTCAAATACTCACAAATCAGTGTCTACATATGTAAGCATGCCCCCCCCCCACCTCCATTACTTTTTGTGTGTTCAGAGAATGTATGAGGAGCCAGCCATGTATATTTAGCTTGAAGCTAAAGGTGGCTGATGGCTAACAACAGCCAAACTGCCCAGAAATGCCTGTTTACGAACTCTCGAGAGCACTGACGGATAGAGTCAGGTCGTCTTCATCCAGCCACATGCTCAGTGATACTCAAACGCTTTAATTTGAGTTCAAAACAAGCAAACCACAAACCTGCTGCATTACCGTGAACGAACCTGGCCAAGCAGGAGCGTGCTGGTTCAATTGAAAAAGCGCTGGCAGGAAGGGTTATTGTTGGTTTTCAGCTTCAATTCAATTGTTTGTGGATTACTCTCATACGACTGTACAACGCAGGTGTGGATTGTACAAGACAACACACATCAGTGTTCATTATGACTGTTTTGCTGTTGTCAGTAGTTGGTGACTGGAGGGCACTGTTAGCTTCCAGCTAAATAGACATGGCTGGCCCTTTCTGCATTCTGGAGTCACAAAGAAGTGATGCAGCAGGGAAAATGTCTTCATAAGACCAAGACAACCAGTTGTGTGTGCTTCAAAGGCAAAATACAGCCGAGCTTCCAATTTTGAGTGCATTTTTGCAAAACAGCAGTTATTAAAATTAGGGTTTCAGAGAAGAAAAAAAATTCCAGAGACAAACGAGTTCAGTTCACTTAGAGAAGATGTTTACAGCAGAGAACAAAGGACTGATAGAGAGCTTCATCACATGATGCAGCAACAATGCCCTGAAGCTTGAGGCGGAGGTCACCCAGGGAGAGGAGGTGAAGGGGGTGGAGTTACACAAGTCAAGCCAATAACTAAAAAAGAATTTAACAGCACCCAGCGGACACAGAGGTTCTGTTAGGGAAGGGACAGAGCAGACTGTCCCCTCTGAGGAGACTTGGCTACGGCTCCCACAGACCGACCGAGCCAGTAAAGACCATTCAGTTGTAGCTGTAAAAGACAATTCTTCAAATATGAAAGTGGTGGCAAAAATGCAGAGTCTTCACACACAGTTTCTACTCGGAAGCAGAGAAGCGCACAATCACCACTGATGTGCACACAAGCAGAAGCACATGAACTGGATGATTTCATGAAGAGCACGCGTCGTCATTTAGGAATCTTGATGATGCAACAGAAAACTCTGATGACTACTGATGAATGTGGGCCAACGTTAATGTGTCACCTAACTGTAGCTGCAGTTAGAATCCCTGAGGTCAGGACAAGGCTGGCTTTCATTCATTTTTCATGGCCTCAAGCTTGTTTCCAATGATAGCGGATGGATCTTAGCTTTTCTGACAGCAGACGCACACAACTATATCTGTCAATGAAAGCTAAAAAGTTGCAGGGAAAGTTACAGGGGTACCGACAGACTCGCCTCAGCAGCACTTTTATGCAGCTTCGACAGCTACTCAGAGAAATGTGTTGCAGTGTGGAAAAGGTGAGGTGACTGACATCCTCCCTCTGTGCGTACCGTTTAGTAGTTATCTTCCTGCCGTTGACGATCTTGGTGGAGGTGGACACGGAGCGGAAGTTGCCCATGCCTCCTCCTCCTCCTCCCCCTCCCCCATAGGAGGTAGAGGAGAAAGAGGTGAACCCTCCACCTCCCAGACTGCCCATGGTCGTCATGTGACCCATGTGACCCATATGACCCATGGTGCTCATGGACCCAAATGAGCCAAAGCCTGAAATGAAGAGGGCAGAGAGAAAAGCCTCGTTTTAACTGCTGAAAGGGATTTCCAACATCTATTCATTTCTGTTTAATTGCTGGTGGATTTCTTACCTGGGTCAAAAGGTGAGAAGCCAGCACCGAAGGGGGGAAACCCAACAAAGCCCCCGAAAAACGAACCACCTGCTCGGCTGCGACCTGCCCGACTTTGGTGCCGTCGGCCGCTGCCAAAAAAAGGATCATCGCTAAACGGATCTGCACCTTTAAGGAGAGAACAGAGGAGAGAGACAGAGAACAGAAGGATTAAGGCAGAATTATTCCATATCTGCAACTTTGATATCAACTCCAAAAACACAGACAGTTGAGCAGATGCACATTTATAACGAAGGACTTACCAAAAAAGTCTGCAAATGGGTCCCTGCCTCCAAAGAATTCCCTGAAGACATCTTCTGGGTTGCGGAATGTGAATGGTTCGTGGAAATGGTCTCCATTGTGAAAGTGCCCCCCTGAAACAATAGAAACCACTTTTTGCTAACTCGGTACTTTCAAGCTGCAACAGGAACCAGATTTCTGGTTCACCGGCCTCAAATACAAGATTTAGAGAAAGAACTTCAGCAACTACTTTATGGGTTTAAGAAGGTTCTGTTGACAGACATCCCCCTGCATGACATTGGCTCCTCCTTCGTTGGGCTCATCCCCAATGCTGCCATCAATGGAAGCTTAAGTTCATTTTTATTTACCCGAATTTCAAAACTAACATTCCTTGTTTCCAGTAAGTTGTAATATTTTGTAAATGGAGCGCTTACCTCTACCTCCATTGATTCCTGTGAGTCCTTCTTTACCATACCGATCATATACACTCCTCTTGTTGGCTGGGGGACACACAAATGAACCAGTCTCATTGTAGGAGGAAAATACTAGACATCTAACAATACCACATTAAAAAAGAAAAAAAAAAACTCTTTATGTTAAATATATTTGCCCTGAAAATTTAGCAAGTCGTTGTTATTTGTTAGCTTTATACATTCAGGGGGCAATGCTTTCCTTTAAAAACAGTGTTTTTCACTTTGTTTAACGAAACAGACACTAGCAGAAGTTTGTAAGTACAGTAAATTAACTGTGGTGGGCGGCACGGTGGTGCAGTGGTTAGCACTGTCGCCTCACGGCAAGAAAGTTCTGTGTCCCGGCTCGAACACCCTGGCGACCCGTCCAGGGTGAACCCCGCCTCTCGCCTGAATGCAGCTGGGATAGACTCCAGCCCCCCGCGACCCTTAACGGGATAAGTGGTATAGAAAATGGATGGCGTTTACACCTGGCTGGGACTGTGCCAGTGGAGAAAACTACTCTGCACTTGGCACATGGACACATCACGGTGTTATGGGTAAACTTTATTTGATTTTACTTCTCAATGACTGCTGTTGTTACTTCTGATGCGCAAAGTGCAGATGTACTGACAAGGGCACGGAGTGAGGTGTGCGGCCACGCACAGTGCACACAGGTTGATGTTTAACGGGCGCACGCCTCGTCAAACGTGTGGGAGAAGTTTGACAGACGGCAAAGAAATCGAGGTTACACAACCAGACATTCATGAGGCGCAGTTGTTGAATCCATTGGCTGCTGTCAAGTATGTGATACAGTTCATTAGCAGGCTTGTACAGACAGCTGTGATACCAACCGTCAGACAGGACTTCATAAGCCTCCGACAGCTCCTTGAACTTCTTCTCAGCCTCATCTTTGTTGTCGGGGTTTTTATCAGGGTGCCACCTCAGGGCGAGCTTTCTGTACCTGCACCAGGACGTAGGGAAGAAGACGGGAGTTCAAATACTCAGCTTAGAACATTTGAACTTGCTCTCCCAACACTGCTTCCTGCTGAAGATGAAGCAGAGCGATAAATAATCAGGCCCTTTTCCCTCTGTACTGGGACAACAGAGGAGCACTTACTTCTGTCAATGTTCTCCCCTTCTCTACACCTCGGGACTTTTTTAAATTTATATTTCATTCTTATTAATTTTATTGGACAAAGCCTCTTTCTTGTTCTTTACCAGTGATACACATGATATTTCTATCAAAACAGAGAAAATCTTGACATTGATGTTACAATAAAGTTGACCTGGTACCTTTTAGCTACGAGATCTCTCATTTCCCGCTGTTAAGACATTTTTTTGTGGAATATTGTCATAATTAACGCGTGAAGCCTATACAGTTGTAATATTTTCTCGTCTAATCTTAAGAAAAATAAGATTAAATTGATCCCACAGTAATCAGGTTTTGTTGCGCACCCAAAAACACACACGGAATGAATGAACACTTACGGGCAACTTTCGCCACCGTTTTCATTCGTCGCCACATTGTGTCGTTCCGTATGTGTGATGTGCAACACAAAAAAAACAACTGCATGTATGAACTTTTGCATTTCTCGCAAGAGACATGTGACAAACAGCAGACCGATTGTGACCGAGTTAGTTTAAATGAACCCAGCCATGATCAGTCAACATCAGTCATTCATTAGCTGTGTGGTGGGCAGCCAGAGCTTTTCGCAGCTCACAGGGTGAATGTCTCTGAACTGTTTAAGAGTCACAAGTTCAGCAAAGGAAACTAAGAAGTGCGTAAAACTTATCCACTGACGCTTTCTTAATGTCGTCCGCAGACGCATCTCTCCGTACTCCTAAAACCTGGTAGTAGTCCACCATGATGAGTGGATGACAGGAGGAGCTTCAGTCGGTCGAAGGAACCTGAAAGAGCAAATGTAAACTGATGAGTAGTGTCAGATGTACTGAAGCTTCAAGTGACATCCTGTTGTTGCTGAATCGCAGTTGAAATTGTTGTTAAATCTGCCATTTTCTTCAGTCAAAGTGCTTGGACTCCTTCAGCTCTGTGATAAAGACCAGAGATGAGCGACGATACTGACAGCGTTCACAAATTGACTTCCTTCTTAGGTCAGATATCTCAACGCACCCAATCCAGGTACTGAGCCATAGCTTGTCAAGGACCGTTAACCGTTAATTCTGGACACGGTCTTGCTCTCAACTAAGAACGATGGCTGCCTCATGTCTCCTGCATTTGCTTGGAGTGGCAGGAGTGTAGGGGGCAGTGGGGATGTGACAAATCCAAAAGCTCCAGGTCTGGTGGGCCCTCTGACAGAACACACACATAGGCAAGCATGTGAACAAGCCCGCCCATGAAAGAGCTCGCTGGACAGCACCGATCCAAACCTACAGTTCACATAAACTGCTCTGGAATACTTTTAAATGGAGTACTTTTCATTTGTTTTTGGCTATGTTAAGTGCTGTGTGCCAGCAACAATGATAATATTCTAGAATTGGTAGACTTACATCAGAGGTGGCTCATAACTGGAGAAAAAAGTACTGGAAGTGAATCAAAAGTTTTGATCAGAGCATCTTTCTTCTTCGACGCACATTACTCACAGGTTCAGACATGTTCTCTTCACAATCTTTTTTTGTTGTACAACAATATGGTGACACACACCTTTTCAATGATTCACTGATGAATCAGGCAGCTCATTGACCAGGGAAGGAGCCAATTTGGGTTTTTTTTAAACGAAGCCAAACTCATGAGAAAATAAATGTTTTCGGGGCGGTTTTAGTGCATTTAGATAAAACTTTCAAATTCTACAGACATCTGTACTCGCTATTGTTTAAGTGTCTGTTTGATTAAAGATGTTACTGCTGTTAGACTGCCCAGGCCTTAAGGTTAATCTTTCAAAATAATAACAGTTGTTTTCCTGATAAAGTCCAAATCAAACAAGGCTGGAAGTCTTCTGGACCGGATGGGTGAACAATCGAACTTTAAATCTCGAGTCTTGTGTTTATCATTGAACACGGCACACAATGGTCACATGCAATTTGTTCAGGAAGGGCTCCTCTGACTGAATTAATCCAGGACATAGAGAACCGTGTATGGATGCTGCATTCTGACATTATTTACGATGTATGACATCGACACTCATGACTGGGAAACTAAAATCGGACCTGATTTGCTACTACACGGACGTTTAGAGGTCAGCTCTTACGTACGGTTCCAGCAGCGAAAATCGAAATAATGAAAATGTATGTCAACTCAGTAACTTCTCCGTCTACCTGACCTCCATCCACCCACTGTGAGCTTTGTGAGTGACGCTACTGTTAGCTTGTTTATCTCTCCGTGACCCCGAACGGCTGCTGCAACCTGGCTCCCATCACTGAGCAGATGGCGACAGCAACAGCAACAGCAGCCCGGTCACTTCCTGTTAAAGCTTTATGATACATTACGCCAAACTATCCCCAAAAATGAAGAATATATCACTGAAATCTTTCCGCCGAGCTGCAACTGGCCGCTGCCGTCCAAACGTAAGCTGGTTAGAGCGTTAGCTTAGCTCCGCTCAGCAGTAAACATCATTAGCTGTGCTGTCAAAAGACGCTCACCTAATTCCAGTCCAGTTGATAACGGAGTCAGGAAGCAGGTAGTCTGTTAAAGTCGCTTTAAGAAAAGGAGAAGATAGACGCTAAATAAGTTTATTCATGCTCAGCAGTCTGCAGGCTCTCAGATTGGATTTAACGACGTCCCCTGTTGGTGCCTTCTTCTTCTTCTGCTTCTTCTTCGATGAGGCCGGTGTGGTGCCTGTTGTTTTAAATTAGATTACTGTCACCAGCTGGACGCAGGAGGCTACTACACATTGTACAACAACATTGTACAAACTGATTAAAAATGAAGAGTGGGACCAAGGTCAAGTATATTGCAGTTTTTTTCAGGTCACTGCTCCAGAGAGATGCAGTAGTGCTCAATCGTGTGCCATGGAGAGACCATGGTAAATAAAATTCACAGATAGCATTAAGAAAAATCAGAGATCTCCTTTTGGATCCTGCTCAAAAACTTCCTGGAATGGTAAGGAGGATTCATCATCTCTTACATTGTAGTGAAGGCTCTGAATATGATGAATGACACACACTGCAGACACAGGTGAAAAGTTACACACAGAACCACAGTCCATTTTTGTAATTCTAGTTTTATTATTTTCTGAAGCACAAGTTTGATTAGCAAGACAACACAACAGCAACGTGTATGGACAAAAATCACAGCAAGCTGCATTAAACAATTTGAAAAAGAAATTTCTGGATCATGTCTGAAGGTGGAAACAGTATTGAAAATGTTGGTTTTATTTGAGCAGCTTTGCAGTTGCCATGGATGTCATGGTAGTCATGGTCGTCATGGTGATAGTGGGCACGGTGATGTCTTTGAAGATGGGTTGTGTGACACCAGCGTAAGATACTTTGTTCTCGATAAGAGTTCCGATGATCATTTGCCGCATTTCCCTGCTGGCATCACCGCGTACGGCCAGCAAGGCCTGGATGTGCTCCTCCCTACAGAGACAACAGACGGAAAACCTTTAACACACTTGGCAGTAACCTAGTAAAGACATTTGCGCGGAAATGAATCAGGAACACTTCTAGATTCACGTGGCTCTGCCAGATAGGGAACTCCTGGTAGCTGAAGTTCAGACTGTGTGTTTATACAAAAAGACTAGAAAAATAAAGAGGGATTATCGAAAATGCTTCGAAGTGCTCTCAAAGCATGTTATTTATCATTTTCTTAGAAATACACTCAAGAGTTCTATGTTGAGATCCATGAGTCATGTTGATGCCAGGTCAAACAGGCCTTTATCTACATTTTCATATATATGTGTGTGTGTGTGTGTGTGTGTGTGTTTACCTGATGTCAGGGTATTTAGACACCAAAGTGGTGACCTCTAGGAACAGAAGTGTTGGGTCAGTCAGTTTGAAGACTTCAGCAATGGCAGCAATGGCACCACAAAGGCGATCTGTGTCCTCGCCCTACACACAGTAATCATCACGAGTTGTTAACACACTTGTCGTTTATGCCACACGTGTACTCTCTTTCAGACAATAGATGAACGGTTGCATGTGAACTCACGGCAGCCAGTTTTCGAAAGAGGAACTTGAACTGTTCCGCCTCTTTTATCATCCTCTCGGCTCCTTCCCTCCTCTCATCAGCGTTCTTAAAGGTGATCCTCTTCTGCATCACTGCTTTAATGTAGTCCACCACCACCCTGCGCAGGGCCTCGCTCGTCATCTCCTGCACACACCCAAGCCAACATGTCATTAAGAGTCTGACTGACGTGCTGCTACAGATCACATGTTGAAATTAAACGAATAAAACACTTCACCGTTACACTTAAATCCCACTGTGCTTTTAAATATTTTTAACCTAAAACTATACAGCACAGAAGTGATGACAAGACACTGACCTCCCCCTCCTGTCTGATGCAGTCTGTTGTAGTTGTTTGCATGACACAACACTAACTGTGTTATTATATAATACCACAATATAATAACTACAGGTGTAATGATTCATCTACTACATCGATGTATCGATTTATATTCCTGTGAGCCAACGACACCGATCTGTTCTGGGCTAGTTGTCCTTCGAGGCGACATATATCGATCTAACATCCTTTTAAAATATAATCAATCGATTGTGTCGATACTAGGAAATATAACACACTAGATTTAAGCACAGCAGAATTTATACAAATGTGTTTTTTAGTACTTTTAATGATGGAGATGTTAAACGTTACTTGATTCCATCTGCCTGTCGGTGACGCCATCGCCACGCACCAGCAGCAGCGCGAATTTCATAAACAACAAAAACGTAACACAGCGGATGACAGAGAGGAAGCTGGCGAGTGAGAAATGATCAAGCCACAATTGCGGTCCAGTGTGTGGAAACACAGGCTTTTTCAAAGATGGAGCTTTCTACAGTAAATCAGTCGCTTGCTGTTTGTAGGAAATGTCAAAGCAAAAGTAGCTGTTAAACCTACTTTTAAATCAACCTGAAGAGATGTTGGTTGCACTTTAAATTTGACTTTAATATTGCACGACTTTTATGTTGCAAAACAAAAGCAGAAGTAGCAGGTAAACCTACTGTTGAAATGTTGGTTGCACTTACTGTACTTTTATTGAAAACGTAGTGAATATTGAAAATGAGATCAAAAAAGTTGAACCTTCTGTTAATTCAGCCTGAAGTGTTGGTTGCACTTCATTCGAATAAAACGTGAATGCATTTGCCATTAATTGTTGTTTACATTCATACAGGAAAAAACAGGAATCTAGGAAACTTCACCTGCACTGTCCAGGATCCAGGAATTTATTTCACAGTCAAACTGGTAGAATTTTTCGCTAAAAACTTACTGAATCAATTTCAAGTCACTGAATCGTTTCGGATTGTGTTGTTCTAAATGAACCAATATCATCCTTGAATCATACTGGTAACCACGAATAGTTATACAAACTGAATCATTGTTAAAACGAATCGTTACATCCCAAGTGCTGATGGCTTAGTTTATAATGTAGATAGCTGCTAACCACGGATGCAAATGGAAAACGATGTGGTTGGTCTCTGCAGCACCTGTTATACCACTTGAAAACACCAGGGGGCACACGTCATCTTCTACTACTACTACTACTACTACTTTACTATGTAAAGAATTGTTGATCCTCTTTAGTCTGTATTTTTCATTTCCAAATCACTGTATCCAAATACAGTGAGGATGGATATAAAAGTACAACTATGAAACTGTAACACATCCTAAATGTTGGACTCAAACAAAGTTATAACAGACATGTTGATGACGTTTCCCTGAAGAGGAAAGCACAGCTGAGAGACGCGTCTGTCCAACCTGGTTGAAAGGCTTCTTGATCTTGTTGAAGTCATTGAAGTAATCTTCCACTGTCACACAGATGGTGTCCACGGCGTGAGAGCCGGTCAGCCACTTCCTGGTCAGCAGTTCATTCAGATGATTCTGAAATAGACGAATTGAAGCAACACCACCACCGCCAAAGCAGTTCAATGTTCTGTATCATTAAAAAGGTGACATATATAAACACTGTTGACAAAAAGCCAAATAACGGCCTCGCTACATACACGTTGGTTTTGCAATCAAAGTAAACTGTCCCTCTGCAATCATTTTAAAACCTTCAACAGAATATGAGGATTACTGACGAATCCAAACAGAACCGTTCTTACCTCGAGGTCCAGGAAGACCTCGTCCAGTAGGAACTGACAGCCCTCCTTGGCCACCTCATTAAGTGTTCTCTCGATGGCAGCGTCACTGTCGGTGGGCTCGGACGACTGAGAGTACTTCCTCTTCAGACTATTGATGGACTCTCTGGGAAAGAAATGATAAAGCATTTGATTTATTAATTAAGCTGTAGCTGGGAAGCTAATATCAGTATACAAGCATACAAGTATAAACAACAGCTGTGAGGTCAGCGTTGGGAATCTTACTTGAACGTCTGGCAGTTGTTGATTATGGCGATCATGTATTGCACGTAACACTGAGGAAGCTGTCGGTCTTTCAGGTGCTCCTCTTTGTAGCCCACAGCCTCCTCTCGGTACCTACACACACAAACACACAAACACACACACAAAATACTAATGAAACTGCTAATATCACTGAACATCTTTGGCCTATTAGTATTTAAACTGCCAATTTTAGATTTACACCCCTATGTGGAAGGTTTGAGAAAAATATTTTCATAAAATGAAAATTTCAAAATATTTTACTGTTATCTGACGTTACATACATTCTTCCACGCACTCCTTTAACAGAACTTCACTACCTTAGTACAAAGGTTAAAAAAACCCAGAGGCAGTACCTGATGAGGAATGAGTTCATCTGTTTCAGGCAGAGCTTCAGAACTTGCTCTTTGAAATCTCCATCAATCTGTGCGGCGACTTGCAGGTTCTGCTCGAACATCTGATGAAAAGTGAAGACGTATGAATGAGAAGAAGAAAAACCAAGGGGCAGAAAAATACAAATCAAAAGGCAGACAACCAAAGATTCAGCAAGTATTGAGAAGCATTCCCAACGAGCAAAACTTCAGTCCATCAGTAATTTGCATTTGCATTTGAGAGTCACACACGTCAGAGGAAAAGCTTCGGGCAGTTAGAAATCCACAGTTACCTGGAAGACGATGGCAGGCAGTGTGGTTTGGTAGTATCCGTCCTGGTCAGCCTCAGGCTCGGTTTCTTTCTGCCAGTCCTTCTTGTCTGTTTCCAGAGCTTTCCTCAGCCAGCCTGTGATGTTAGACTGTAGATGTGGACAGCAACACAACGAGTGCAGGTCAACGCCTTGACTCATTCATGTTCACTATGACAACTTGGCAGATTTCTAACTTTGACAGAAAACTTTTCTCAGTAATAGATACAATTATATATATAATAATTAGATATACTTGACACAGGGTTGTTTGGTGAAGATGCTGACTACTATTAATGCAGCGCGAGGAATTTTATTTTCTTGAGATTCCATCGGAAAACCCAAATCAAATACTGTGAATGCAGTAATGCTGAGGTGAATAACATCAATGGAATGTTCCTATTTCTTCCTGTAAGTGTGTGTGTGTGTGTGTGTGTGTGTGTGTGTGTACGTGAGCGTGTGTGTGCGTATGCTACTTACAGTGAAGGTCTGCACATATTTGCTGAGGAGCTCGTCCACCACATCCTGAGGCAGCAGCGGCTCCAGCTGGTTGATGTCACACTCTGTGCGAAGCTCTGGGTGGCCCATCATCTCCACGCTGAAATGCATGCAGGTTCAGAGAGTTTACAGAGGTCACAAATCTAATTGCTTTCCCTGCACCATCTGATCACCAAACAATGACATCTGAATTGCCAAAAAACTAATACACAATCGCTGCGGTTCTGGGCAGCACAAACGATAGCAGATACTCCTGACACACAGCATGACATGAAGGACTTTTATGCAATTTTGTTCACAACAAATCTTTTTTCTCAAGACTGACACATCCCAAAATGAATTAAATATAATGGACACATCTTACAGTATGTGTGTGTGTGTGTGTGTGTGTGTGTGTAGTGTACCTCTTGTATGTGTTGAGGACCCATGTTAGCAGGGACACAATCTCGTTAGCCTCCAAGTCCTCAGAGGCCAGTTCTTTAACACGAGAGGATACAGCATTGTGGTAGAGACCAAAAAACCTGAAAGACACATTCTTAAATACTTTATACAAACGCATGTTTAGCCCTTCCTATCACAGAGCTGTTCTATACACAAATATCAGGAATAAATCAGAACAAAAGAACATGTGTTACCTGTTGAAGGTGTCGTAGTGTGGGGGGAAGCATTGAACCATCAGGTTCTTGACAACAATAAGGTCATCTAGGACATATTTCCTGGTTATTTCCAAAAGACGAACAAGCCACATTTTATCAGCCTCTCTCGTCACTGACTGGGTGCCCTCAATACGGGTGCTGACTGTCCCCTCCAACACCTGCGAGAGAATCATTGCAAATACCTCAGGAAATGCTCTCTACTTTAGGAGATGATCATGTGCAGCTGACCTGTGTAAAATGAAAAATGGTTAAAAAAAAAAAACAGAACTGGATATCCATTTGGATTGAATAAAGTAAAGATATAACAGAACATGGCTTGGGGAAAAGGAAAAAGACAAAAATAATTGAAATCTAAAGAAGAAGATGAGTGTTGCATGGATAGCTAGGGTCAAAGAAGAGGAGGAAGATAAGCTGATTAAAGGCGAATCTCCAGAAGATGATGGGGAAGAAAACTGGGATGATGAAACAGAAGAGTCATCACACCAAGAGGCCAACTGGTCAGCAACATCACAGCAACTTTATGCAGAAGAACAGAGAAACTGTCTGAGGAGTGCCATCGTTACCTCACCTCAAACATTTTGTCCTTCCATCTTTTGGGTCGTCCTGGTGGGATGAAACCCGTCTGTTTTTTCCGGTCTACCATGCGGCGATCGATCTTCTCTTCACGCTCTATGATACGAACCACTGACACCAGCATGGTGGGGTCACGCCGAACTGTCACCATGGCCCTCTGCAGTACCATCCATAACTGTTTGGCCAGCTCATCAGACAACCCCTGAACCTGAGAGGAGGAGAGGGAAAATTAATTGTGACTGTAGACATTAGCTCCTAATTGTGACTGTAGACATTAGCTCCTAATTGTGACTGTAGACATTAGCAAGCAGCCAGTGCATCTCATGTTTCACAGCTCTAATATGCCTTGAAATAAACGTACATCTTCAAAGTAAATGGAGATGAGGTTCATGTCACTTGTGTTCTTGCTGTCCATGCGGTACTGCTCATACATGAGGTCATCCCGGGAACACTCCAGCTCCATCAGCTTCCTGTGGGCCTGCAACAGCTCCGCCTGCTCGATCAGCTGCTGAGTCTCTGCCACGATCTCTGGCACTGTTCAGACAGCAAATATAATTGACAACGACCAGAACTACTCTCCTCCCATACATCAAACCTGAGGGACGTGTTAAAGCCTGGTACGTGTCATTATCAGCACTGGGGTCCCCCATACCTGAGAAAATGTTTTTAAGGTTTTCCACAGCGGAGGCCAGCTGACTGTGTTGAACCACAGCATCTTTGACATCTTTCAGGTTCTCGATGGTGTTGATGCTCTGCCTCCAGTCTTTACTCACATCAGCCAGTGAGCTCTGGATGTCTTTGACGTCCAGCAGGGCACTGTGCAGCTGGGTCAGTCCAGTACGAACACCGTCCAGCTGGGACTGGATGGCTGCCTGATGGACATGGGAGGCATATCAAGACAGATTTCTTTCTACAGGATGAGTTATTGATATAATTGCGGTACGCAATTATTACTGAGTATGTGAAACCATGTAGAGCAGCATGATATATGCTGGGTCACTCACAAGTGTATGAATGCATTATTAATAAGCTGATCTATGGCCAAACATCAAGAATACTTACAAATGTTTCAATTAAGTACCAGAGGCTATATGTTATTAATAATCCAAGAGGAGTCTTCAAAATCTTGAATGATTTCAAAGTATTTATGAGCTTTGTAGCAAATGTTCTTCTTTTTTTTTAATAAAATGAATTTTGACTTTAACGTTACTGACTTTTATCTCTCGCTACACTTCTATTCCCTTGCACAACAAAGAGATAAAAGACACAGTGATCAAATTTAAAACGTGATTTTTGCTGATAGCACTGACTGCGCTGTGACAGCCCTCGCGTCATCTCATCACCTTCAGCCTAGCTTCCACCGAAGCTTTCTTTCTTGCTTCTCTCCTTCTGTACTGCTCCACTTTATCCAGCTGGTCGGATCTCTGCAGCATTCCCGCCACGCGCTGCACCGCTGTGGCTACCGCCTCACGACTGGTCTCCTCCATACTGATGCTCGCTTGAGTGAAGTACCTGTCGTATCCAAGGACTTCATGCAAACACACTTGAGATTCAAGAAAAAAATAAAATAAACAGTCACAAGTCTGTCTCCTACACATGTAAAGAAAGGTTTACTAAGCATCGTTTTTCAATTCATAAACTTCATTTGACTTTTATGGGGTGACACGGCTACTGCTGCATTCAAATGTTACTGAGAAGACGTGGGAGAAGCATACAGCGTGTAGAGTTCTACTTCAGCTGGAAATGAAGGTCCACACTTTCCTGCCACGACTGATAAACTGTGACACTCCTCACAGGAAGTTGAGGGACGCTAAGTGACAATAAAGCTTCGACCGTCATGCAGTTGTTTACACGAAACGTTCCGATGGCGTAAGGATAAACAAACATTTTATATGAAGATAAAGTTAAACGCCGCTAACGAGGTAATGATTCGTTAACTTCACATTTAGAGGTTTTTTTTCGATTTCAATAGCTTGTTCGTAACACCATGGCAAGTTACTCTACACGTAGAGGCTTTAAAAACAACCACCGTGCACGTCAAATCTTCAAGCTGAGTATTTAAAACTACATGCTAAGCTAACAACAAACGGGAAGAGGCTAGCACGTTACAGTAATGAAACACTGTTAGCTACACACACCTAAGACAGGTTCTTACGCCATTCGCTCAGGGAATGGACGTGGAGAACGATAAGTATCCCATATCTTCAAATATAACATTAATTTTTTTTTAAATTGTACTGAGCTATGTTGACTCCACTTCCTTCTTCGAGCCCCGCCCAGCACCAGCTGCTTCCTCTTCCTCGTGTTTCTGTGAGCCAGTGGTCGGTGTCCAGGATATGAGCAACAGCGCCACCCTGCGGGGGAGAACAACCACCGCCTCAGTAAAGTGGTGATGTTCCCCATACTGCATCCAATCCTGAGGTCACAGGCCTGTGATACTGGGCCTTTGACCTTTTTTGCCCCTTATTTTGGGCTGCTTGGCAGGCAGTATCCTCAGCAGACCTGAGTTTCACTTCCTCGTTAGTTGGTGAGTTGAATTAAAGGTAGGAGGTTAGTGTGGAGTGATCCTCTGAGCTGCTTCCTGCCAGGTTAGCGTGAGGTAAACCTAGTGTGTATTTCTGTACGTTAAGGTAGGTTCCATGTTTAAAGTGGCTCCCTAACTACAATTGTAAATATTTAACCCTGCTCAGCCTGGATCTGCGCGTGCTTCCTAACATTTAGTAAACTAAACGGAGACCGAGGTAACATGAGTTTGGTGTGTTTTTAATCTGTAGTTATGCTGTCTTTTAATACCTGATTATAGTCCTCACACAGATGGGATTATGTTGAGTCTGGGAGAGGCCCCCAGACCAGTGATTTCCCACTGGGTATGATCTCTAGTGATATGGTGGCATGTTCAGGTTAAGTCAGGTATTTTTCTATATTTGAAAGTATGTGTGAGCAGTTTTGGGACATGGGATTTTAATATTTATTGCATTTCTTTCACAGGTAGTTTCCCTGTGGTTTTGCTTTTGTTTATAGTTAATTAGTTTGATTACTTTTGTTATTTTGATATTGTTCAGTACATATTTTTTCTCTACAGGACAAATCAACTGTATCAAGTCACTTTTATTTTAAGCAGCTTCTGAGGAGTGTGGCAGCGTAAAAGGGGGGCCTGCCTGGAATCACCTGCATGTTCAAATCGAAATTGTAACTGACTTCAACTAAAAGGATGCAATAATACTGTTCTGAAATGAAGTATTTATTCTATTTGTTCAAAATAATTGCTCCCAGTTTCCTTCCTTTACAGGTTTGCTATTTAATAAATACAATAAATGCTTTTGGTGAGATTGAAACAGTCCTCAACTGTTTAGGGGGCAACTCCTCAGGTGGCGTTGTTGGTCATTTGAAATACTCAAGTGTTTTTATTACTTTTACTGTAAATGCATTAAAGTAAGTAGATCCAATGAACTGTATTTGTGTGCAAATGTAAATGCCTCGAACTGACTAATGGCAACAGATCTACTGGCCAATCACAAGTGGGTTTTTTCTTCTTCAACGTCTAATCATATCGTCAGCTTCTTCTTAATATAACTGCCGAAGTCATTTTTTTTACTTAAAAAACCCCCCCAAAAAACTACAACTACTAACAGCTCCTCGTGGTGTGTTGTCCCCAGTTTTTTGTGTTTTCTGAAAAAACTTGAGAAAAAAAAAAGACTTACGCGATTATTTTTCAGAAGGCGACGATATTCAAATCAGAACTTTCAGTTACGGACAGGTAACTTCACCGCGCTGTCACTGTTATTTGCGGGGTGTTTACAGGACGAATATCCGGGTTTCCGCTGTGACAGGGACAGCATTTCTAGATTAAGACAACAAAACATGCAGTGATACGTCCATCTGCGGGTGGCTGAGAGGAGAACCGTCAGAGTGGAGCTCCTGATCATCTAACATGGATTTCTTACGGCTGTCAGGTGAGTGCATTTCGAAGGCTATGCGGTAGATTAAAATTAATAATAGCAGAATGGTGATTCAGCATTTGGATTTATTGCATCGTGAGGCGATGGGACGTTGAACCAAACATCCCAAAACGCGCAGCAAGGGAAGACCTAACAAGAATCATCAAACTAACCTGTTAACTGAGGAGGCAGAGCCAAGTTCAGCTGTGTGCTAAAAGGAGCGATGAGAGTTCTCGCTCTTTTTTAATGAGCCCCATTTATTCAGTTCAAAAAATTTGATTGACATTGTGTGAGCTCAGTACATCTGCAGTGGTTCAGCTCAAAAATGATATATTTTCAAAGAATGAAGAAAACAGGGGTAAGATAAAAGCTACAGTATAGAATACAATTTTAGTTCCAAGTTTAAATACATTTGGTTCCCATTTTTCAGCTTTGTTACTCCTCACTTGGCTTTTATACTCAATCAAATACAGTATTTTGACCCTGCGGTGGCAATTTCTGTTCAAATAAAAAAACGCCAATGTCAAATACTGGTTTAATTCAACATCTGCAGATAGAACGACCACAAGGTCAGCTGACACTGATAACAGTTGGCACACTGGTGACAATCAAGGATGATTCCAGTGGCCTTCTTGTTCAGGAAAAGAACAATAAATCTGAGAGGAGAACATTGACGTACACGCAATCCGCTTGCTGGCGACAAGAGTCACAACTGAGCCACAACATGCATCAGATAGGTTCAGATGATCACAAAGAACCACAAGTTCATCACGCACAGATAAAGAAGTTCGAAAGATAACGGAGCAGAATGTGGTGACCTCGAGATTTTATTATCATAATCACATCTGCCATGACAGCCCATGATTGGCGTGTGTGCAGGTATGTAACTTAGATGTAATGACACTAAAACTTACATTCAGCAGAATACAATGGTTTTACAGGGTTATTAAAATCTTAGAGTAAGAACATCAGACACCTATTGCACAGGGACACGGTAAGTCGCCTATTTTGTATATTCTACTGAACTTCCCAATGCACAGATCATTTCATACACACCACACTGATGCGCTCCACAACAAGAACATCACTTATTACATGTAAAACAGCAGCAATCCAATCCTTGTAAGTTAAGAGTCTTTGTTGACCGGTGCGTCAAAACCGCCCTTGATACCAAAGGGAGATCTCTCTGGATTGCATTTAGCAAAAAGGTGCAGTTGTAGTCATGACGCTTCATCAGTTGTTGAAACTTTTTTTATTTTTGTAATTTTATTCAATAGCTGAAATAATGAAGACCTCACAAGAACTGTGTAGCATACTGAAGTAAATAAGAAAAATAAATGTGTAGCATACTGAAGTAAATAAGAAAAATAAATGTGTAGCATACTGAAGTAAATAAGAAAAATAAATGTGTAGCATACTGAAGTAAATAAGAAAAATAAATGTGTAGCATACTGAAGTAAATAAGAAAAATAAATGAGCTCATTACTTCTTTTTTTTTTACTATTTGCATACTATGCAAAGTGATTGATATTACCCATCCACTAATACCCTTGCTGCGTCCTTGATAGGGAGATAGAGAAGAATCAATAGTAGTGAAGTTGGAGAGTCAAATGAGTTGGTCGGGCCTTCATGTGGAGTTGTTTTTCTGCTCTCGCTATCAAGTTAAAAGTCATACTCCTGACCTTTAAAGCCGGAAACAACGAGATGAGCTGCGATTCTGCTCTTTTAAGTCCCTGACGCCGTCACAAGTTACTGCTCTCTGGTTGTTCCCAAATGAAATTAAGAAGGCATTATAATGGCAAAACAACAACAACAACAACAACAACAAAACCCTGGTGAAGTTAAGCTGGATTAGAAAGCATAAAAAACAAAAACAAAACAAACAAAAAAAGAAAATATGTACAAAGCCAGGTTTTTTTCCTTGTTTGTTTCCTACTTAAAGGGATCATTTACCCAAAACTGAAAATTCAGTCGTTATCCGCTCACCCTCTAGTCAGGTGAAGTTTTTCAGTCCACCAAACACTGCTGCAGTGTGACATGAAAAGATGAGCAGTAACGTGAAATGAATGGGGACCAATTTAAAAAAACAAACAAAAACAAAACAACACCATAAAACCATAAAATTCCTCCATACTGCTCATGTGACGTAATCCAAGGGTCTCGAAGCCCCGACGTTCCAAGATGTTTTGGCGGACATCTTGACGCCATGTTTTTAGCCTCATAATTCTCTGCAGCCCTCAGCCTTGTGAGGTCAAATTTGGCCTCAGGGAGGTTTTTCTCATCTGTAAATGTTCATAAAAGTGTGATTTTTTTTTTTTTTAGATTCTTTAGTCTTGATAAATTCTCAAATGTCTCTATTCCTTTAATGTTTGTTTTTACACTTTCAGACAGAATCATTGATAACTCAGCCAAGATGGGAAAACAGCAGCAACAACAGGATCCGGCAGTCAGCGAAAGAAGAAAGTTGCCGGTTGATTTCGGCACAATCTACAGTAAAGGTAAAAGATCCCTTGGTACGGTTCCTTGTTCCTTGTCCTGTTCCTTGGACGAGGTTAACGGTAACCACTCTGACCGTGTTGCGATCATGTGACGCGTGTATTTCATGGGTAGCTTGTGTTTTGTAGAGATTCTGTTTGCTGGGGGGTAAATCTGTAATGTCAGTGAATGGACAGATCACTAAAATAGTAGGAGAACTCAAACACCAGAAACAGCCATAGAATCTTGGTAGGTATTGGTGGTATTGTGAGGACACTTTTGCTTGGAGAATGAGAGGATCTGTCTGGTCTGTATTTTTGCAAATCCATGACATCAGTGGATCGATCGGTCAGTCCTACAGTGTACTGCTTGCGTGTGTGTGCATTCCCATAGACCTTCTCCCAGCTGCAGGAGGAGAGGAGATGACCAGGACCTTTCTGCAGGAGCTGGTTAACGTGTTGCTGAATTACGTCTGCAAGTCAAACCAGAGGAGTTCCAAGGTATTAAACTGATTCTGCACATGGACTCGTCAATATAATAATCATGAAAACTAAAAGTATATAATTATGACTGTAAACACTAAAAAAAAAAAAAAAAAGGAAGAGACACAAACATCCAAACATGGAGATGGCTTTTGTAGTTGCAGGAACTTTTGATGTTGTACATGTAGTTTGTGTCCTGAAGAAAACACAGATAAGGTAAACTCAGAATACCTTATGCAGTGATGAGCGTGTACTTAAAATCTGCAGCGCCACATGGGGTAGAGTATTAATAGAACAGAGTAGAGGATCAAACTGATCAAGGAACTTGACTAAAGTTTTTTTTTAGACGTGATTCAGAGGAGGCACAACAAGACTGGATTGAATATTTTACATGGGGGGGGGGGGCACTCTCTCTTGTGTTTTCAGGTTTTGGACTTCCACCACCCTCACCAGCTGAAGGAGGGACTGGAGGGCTTCTGCCTGGACCTGCCAGAACATCCAGAAACTCTGGAACAGATACTGGTGGACTGCAGGGACACGCTGAAGTACGGCGTCAACACAGGTGAGGCAGGAGCGCTCGCATCTGTACATGACACTCAGGACACGGAGGGAACCACTGCACTCACCAGTGTCATGCACTTGTGAAGCACTCTGGTGTGTTTTGACGTAATGTTTATTTTAGCCATGAAAACTAGACGAAAAGTGTTCGTTAACAATAATCGAATGACTAAAGAAAAAAATTCATGAAATTTTGAGCTTTTTCAAAGTGAAATGATTATCAAATGACTGATATGTGGCTAACATGCACTTCATTAGAAAAAAGGAATTAGCTCCTTAAAATGAAAACTGAGGTGAGTCAAACATGCTCAGATCTCTAGTCAACTATCAATCCATCCATTTTGTATCCTGCTTGGGGGGTGGGGGTGGGGGGGCGGCTGGAGCCTATCCCAGCTGACATTGATTGAGAGGCAGGGTTCACCCTGGTCAGGTCGCCGGTCCATTGCAGGGCCATCAGGAGAGATTAGAGGTTCAGTATCTTGCTCAAGGATACTTGGACATGGTCACCAGGGAAGTGAGGATCGAACCAGCGACCCTTCGGTGACTAGACGGCCACTTTACCTTTGAGCCACGCCGCCTAATCCATACTCTGAATTGGCCTTACGCGTGACTGTGAGAGTGAATGGTTGTCTATATGTGTTGGCCCTGTGATGTGCCTCTCACCCAAAGGCTGAGGATAGGCTCCAGCCCCCCCCCCCCCCCCCCCCATGACCCTTAACAGGATGAGCATACGATGAGCATTAGAAAATGGATGGATGGATGGAACTCATATGAGACATAGAAACATGTGTTTATAGGTCAGCAACAGATCCCAGTCACAACAGACATCAAAAGGAGCGCCCCTATGGTTACTGACAAGCAAACTACAACAAATCAGGCTGGGCGAAAAACTGCGTTTTGTATTCCCTGCTTTATGTGTGGACCCAGGACCAAATTATACAGGGTTAAGAGGCTCAGTGATATCAATAAACTGCTTTTCCTCTCCAGGCCACCCTCGTTTCTTCAATCAGCTGTCCTCAGGCCTGGATGTGATCGGTGTTGCTGGCGAGTGGCTGACCTCCACGGCCAACACTAACATGTGAGATCCTGCTAGGAAAAAAACGTACTTTTCTGTCAGTACTCGCTGTTGTGTACTGAAGTACTCAGGCACTCGTGTTTAGTTGTACTGTGTGGAATAACACACTAATGGCTCAGAAGCCTCTTCCTGAACTCAAACGTTT
Organism: Aulostomus chinensis; assembly: GCF_037954235.1. Classification (NCBI taxonomy): domain Eukaryota; kingdom Metazoa; phylum Chordata; class Actinopteri; order Syngnathiformes; family Aulostomidae; genus Aulostomus; species Aulostomus chinensis. The sequence goes on from NC_141324.1 coordinate 21,322,181, forward strand.
AAAAAATTGTATGTGAAATCAAACATTTAGAATAATCTTGCGTTTTCGTGCTCGTTATGACGAATTACAAGACGTGTCTTTTCTTTTCAGTCGATCAATTAACAGCATAGATTAATGAAAGCATGTTACCAGGTTTACGTATGAGGTGTCTCCAGTGTTCATCCTCATGGAGGAAGTTCTACTGAGGAAGATGCAAAGCATTGTGGGATGGTCTGATGACGAGGGTGATGGCATCTTCTGTCCAGGTAACGAAGGAATGGCCGGAATTAGTAGATAGAGGGAATCTCTGGGATGTTCTCCACCCTAATTGTCTTCTGCACCAAGAAGAGCAAAAAAATATCGAAAAGACTTCATGTCCCAACATTATTATTTCTTGTTATAAAACCCACAGCAAGTGTTGCTGCTGTTCATAAAATATTCTTTGTGTCTTCTTAAGGAGGAACAATATCGAACCTGTACAGCATCCTGGTGGCCAGATATCACTTCTACCCTGAAGTGAAGACGAGAGGGATGGGAGCTCTGCCTCAGCTGGCCCTCCTCACCTCCGAACATGTGATCACACAATAATTGTCATCCTACACAAGACGCAACAGTTGTTTCTCCAGAGGGCAACATGTTAGACAGTTGTTACGTGACAGCGTGTGACTAACTTTTCATTGCTGATTTTTTTTCTTTTTTTTTTGCGTTGTAAAGAATCTTCTACCTGTCATCCAAGTTGGAAGACATTTTTAGTTTAATTGCAATATCTGGAAGAATATTGAGGGAGACAGTGAGAGTGAGTTACACCTGTAGTCAATCCAAGACATTTGGCATACGAGCACAATCAGAGTGGATCCCACTGTGTCCTCCTCCGCTACCTTCGAGCTCTCCTCTTGTGATTGGTGACAAGGGTGCAGGCTAACACCAGACTGGAACTGGGTCTGTGTAGCATTGCAAAAATCAGGCATGTCTTGTACTAATAAGTCATAAGGCGTGTTTATTTTCTCCTGACATGTAGCTGGGAACGTCTCGCAACCACACAGCAAAATAAAAAAGCACCTCGCCCAGCTGACCTGTTCATGAATGGCTGTGCTTTTATCTATTCAGAGTCACTATTCAGTAAAGAAATCTGCTGCAGTGCTGGGATTGGGCAGTGAGAATGTGGTGGTGGTGAGATGCGATGAAAGGTAGGTCACGTACACACTCATAAAGTCATTGTAGTGCAGGACAAAAGAAATGTTTGCTCACCTGTTGCAGTAATGTGTATGATGGGAAAACTCTCCTCTCAAGTGGGGTTAGGACACATGAAGTATGTTTGATGGATCACTACTACCGTCTTCAACCATTCAATGTCCTATTATTGTTTAAAGACAAACACCAAATACATTTTTTCTGTTGTGGATAAATGTTTTAGAGTAGCCGTAGAAAGCAGGCGACAGAGGGATTTGCCTTGAACATCACACGGCAGCAGGGTAATGCTGATTTTGGTTGTTTCAGAGGGAAAATGATTCCTGCAGAGCTCGAATCTTCCATTGCTGCAGCTAAAAAAAAGGTACAGGCGGAGGAAAGACTGGAAGGAGAAAAAAGGGCGGTTTTTATGAAAGAAAATGTTCTTCTCCCCAGGGAATGGTTCCGTTTTATGTGAACGTGACAGCAGGCACCACAGTGTATGGAGCATTCGATCCTGTCCATGCCATTGCAGACATCTGCCACAGACACGCTCTGTGGATGCATGTTGATGTAAGGTGCCCTCTCTGATTCACTCCCTCATCATTTATATGCAATTGCAATATGTCAAAGATGTAATTATACTGCATCAAAACTGGTATTTGTTTCATACACACACATACACACTTGCTGCGTCTCTCCCTGAAGGCAGCGTGGGGCGGAGGCTTGCTGATGTCTGACCGCCACAGGATGAAACTACAGGGCATCCAGCGGTAACCACATCAACATCAACAACTTGTTTCTGTTGTATTTGAGAATTTCTGACTCAAACTTCTATTCAAAATCCACCATCAACTAAGAGCACTGGTGTCTGCCTTCTCCGACTTCCTCTCTGTAAATGATTGCTCAACACCAGGCTTATTCCAGCTTCTCAAAATTGTTTGATTTGACTGGCTGGTATGTTGGACAACCAGCCAGCTGTTAAGTCAATGTTACATTGTTCTCCAGAGCTTGTTCTGTTACATGGAATCCTCACAAGATGATGGGCGTCCCTCTGCAGTGCTCAGCCATACTGGTCAAGAAGAAAGTAAGATATTAGCCTCTGTGCTAAGGACAAAGTACATGATTATTGACTATTGACATAAAAGATTACCGAGACATCGATGGTCCTCTGATTTTGGTTAGGTTCGACACCTTTGATCTACCATACAGGACAATTCCAGAATTTAAAACCTGGGTTTATTTTCCTATGTTTTGGGGTCTTTATGATTGTTAGGAACTGCAGTTATTGGAAGTGGTCCAATACTGAATGAGAACACTGAGACTTGCAATCCTGAAACCGCAGTTTGACTTGCCAAAGTAAAAGGGGCTGGTTTTATGACTGACGGGCTCAGATAAGGAAAGAATCCCTTCAGAGATGGACTTGTGTGTAAAGTCGGGATCAAACAAGGGCAGGACAATTTGACAAACTAGTTAAAAAAGGCAGAAAAGAACACTATTGTTTTTTTCATATCATCGATTTCTCTCCCCGTGACATCTAAAGGTTGCCCAAGTATAATGGGTGCTACAGTTTCTTGATGTTATGACTCTCCCTCTTCTGCAGGGCCTCTTGCAGGAGTGTAATGAGTTGGGGGCCAAGTACCTTTTCCAGACAGACAAACCCTATGACGTGAGCTATGACACCGGGGACAAGAGCATCCAGTGTGGACGACACGTGGATGTCTTCAAACTCTGGCTCATGTGGAAGGCCAAGGTATTCTGTGTAACCTCAGTATGACACGTCACACACGCTTCGCCTCACTAACGTGTCTGTGAAACGGCTTCAGATCAGAATTTTTAATCAAGAATATTTTACTGATTTATTTTCTTGACGTCAAGGTGCATAGAGATGCAATCAGGGAACAAACATCCAGGACTAGTCAGAATGAATGCGGATTATATAAACCGAGTAATCTGACAAGATTTTTGTATGCTTGTTTGTGTGTGCGTGCCTCGCTCTCTCAGGGCACAGAGGGGTTTGGATCTCAGGTCAACAAATGCTTGGAGAATGCCGAGTATCTGTATGATCAACTGCAGAAGAGAACAGACTTTGAACTGGTCTTCAAACACAAAGTTAGTCTGTTTTCATGGTTATTTTTTTGCTTGAGAGGTAATGAAAGGGTCTCGGTATTTCTGTGTGGAAAGAAAGGCGCAATCTTCATCGTGCACATTTGTCTTCTGCCTCTCACAGCCGGAGCACAGCAATGTTTGTTTCTGGTACATTCCGCCGAGTCTGAGAGGTCTGCCACCTGGACCTGACCGGGACACAAGACTCCATCAGGTGTGTGCAGAACACCAAGAGGGCCACACAGCCTCCAAGCACCATGAATAATACTTAATCTTGACATTAGAAGTTGATTTAGATGATTTTATAAAAGAGAGCTACATCATCACGGTGTTGCCCTGCCCTCAGGTAGCGCCTCAAATCAAAGGCCGGATGATGGAGAAGGGCTCGGTTCTGATTGGTTATCAACCTTTAGGACCCAAAGTCAACTTCTTCAGGTGTGTGTTCTCCAACCCTGCCACACAGAAGCAGGACGTAGACTTCCTGCTGGAGGAAATGGCCCGACTCGGTGACGACCTGTGAGCCGATTGAACTACTGCGTTGACGCCAGTCATTTAATACACTGTTCCTTCCGTCAGGCTGTGGTTTTACTGTTTCATTAGCATCCAGCTCTGGTACACAGGACCCAAGGTTCAGTTTGCCTCAGTGGACACTTTACAAGTTATACAGGAAATTTGGCTTTAAGGCTCAAATATATTCGTTTTATTGCTCTGGGGAAACTGCAGCATAGCCACGTAGTAGATCACCTGGCAATGAGTTTCTGGCTCAATCTTTTGTTCCATTAACATTTTAATGTTATCCTTGCTGCCAATTGTAAAGATGTGAGTGCATCTCAAAGTTCCACATGACGGATTAAAATCTAATACAGGCTTCAGAATAAAAATCATCTATGGTTTGTCAGTGGGTGACAAACAATAGGTCATGTTGATGCTGAAACCTGTTTTAGATTAAAATCGAATGCATGCCCAATCCCAGTTTTAGATTAAATCTAAGACAGTCTGTCAGTCAGACTTTAGATTTTAATCTAAAAACAGGTTTTAGCCTAAAAATCACCTGTCGTTTGTGTAACAGTGAGGTTTTGGTTGTGGAATGCTGTTTTGTTTTTGCCAGTTCTTGACAGAGGAACACTTGTGAAAATTGAAAACTGGTCCAGAACTGTAGATCTGATGGGCCTGCTTGTGGAAAAAAACCTCAATCGAACAGAAATTCTAGATCAGTTGAAATTTATATGCAAAACATTTATTGAGATATTACATTTAATGTCATTAAAATAAATATATATTATTTAAAACCAGGTGGCTTTTAGGATGGTCAGGTCACTGCAACAGCTGATGTGGGTATTTGCCATCTTCACCTTAAGAAAGCAAGATCAAGGCTGAGAAAACATGTTCTCATTCATGCGCAACTTCAGCCAATATGGCAGAAAACCAGCTTATACTGCCACCTGGTGGTGAGATATTGTATTGACATCGGTGACAGCTGGACTGCCGATGAAGTCTCAAGTCTCAAAGACAAGTGTCTTTGAACGCAGATACAATCAGGACAGACTTCAGGTTTTTGAGTAAATCCCGTTATTTAAAAGTCAGTCGTGACACATGCAGAGTCCAGGAAAGTAACAGTGTTGCTCACCTCTTGATTTGGGTTTGCCACAGTAACCGTTGTAGGCTTCCTGCTGATTGTAGTGCTTCTCTGTAAACAATTAACAGATGAGCTGTTAAAGTCTTAAACACTGTTGAGATCCATCAGATTCAACTTAAGCAATGGGCACCACTGTCACGTTGTAGAGACACTAAACTTTGAGGTCTAATGTTCAGGGTGTTAAATCAAACCCACGTCTCCCCAGAAGTCACATTGTACATCGTTTTTAATTTTAAAGCCTGCCCATCTCTGTTGAATATTTGAAAATTACATCATGTCGCCAGATTTAAAAACCTTTGCTACTTTGAGAGAATAAAACATGCTAAAATTGATACTTTGTCTTTGATTGCCATTACTTTAACATACTGAAGAACAGGGGAAAGGCACCTCCTCTTTACAGTGAAAACAAACAACTTTACCATTTCATGAAGAGGAGCACTTCTTTGCATAATTGCACCTTTACTTTTACTTGAGTAAAGGAGGCAAATCAGTGCTTCTACTTTGATCACTTAAACAGGAGTGCAGATACTTCAGTGAGTATATTTCAACACCTCCAGAAGAGCCTTGAGGCTCCTGGTAGTCACTTAAGACCCCTGGACTACAGCAGCCTTACAGTCAGTCAACAGCTTCGTAGCTTAGCTTAACATATTCTCAGGTAGTTTTACCATTTTCACGATCTGGACACTGACGTCCACACCATTAGGAAAGGATCAGCCGAACCAAGTTTCGACTTGCGTTTCAGTGTGCAACACGTCTCCGATGAGGACTTGCATGCATGACAAACCCATTACCTTGATGTCTTTTCTTCCACGGTTTCCTCTGGTTTTTCTGTATATTTCCATTGTGAAATCCTTCAGCTTTGCCATTGTAGGCTCTCCTCACATCTAGAGAAGACAAGTCATTGCACAGTTTCAACATTTAACAGGCAGACAAAAGGACGAATTGTTCAGTTAAATTAAGCTGTGGACAACCTGGGTATTTTAGGTTTCTTTCATATGGCTCCATGCTTTCCCTGGTCCTCAACATCTGAAAACAACAGTTTGTCTCATGGTAATCACATTGGACTCCGCAGTCGACCAGAAGGCTCTTGGACGGAGACACTTCAGCCATTTTCAGATCCGTCATGGGGATGCACAGTTGCTGGCTCCTCAGACTGTCTACAATTCCATTCACGCTGCTCTCTGCCTCCATGTCCACTCTCTTATTGAGAGTAGATGAGACGTTTTCCACCGCTGCACAGTTCAAGGACAGAGTTTCTTGTTCGGGCGTGCAGGGCCTTTCCATCCGCTGCTCAGGTACATTACTAGTTTCCTGGTTCGGGCTTCCATTTGCCACAGGTTCAGAAGACCTACTTACACCCAGGTCCTCTTCAGGGGGTGAAGACAACATTTTACTCTGTGGGCAAGCTGGGAAATTTGAGGGATCCTTGTTAGGGGGAACTGCATTCTGGCCTTGTTTAGAAGATCCCGTTTTGTTTTCATTTGCAGATATTTGACTCTGCATATCTGCTGCATTCGTTGGCAGGTTTAGCTTCCCAGCAGGCGTACTGGAAATGAGCCAGTTGTCCGACACCGGAACGGAGTCAGAAGGGGAAAACCTGCGACTCTGCCTCCTTTCTTTAGCAGCTTTCGCCATTAACTTAACATTCTGGGTCAACTGGTCAGCAGTTTGATCTTCCTCCGTCATCTCCACAATCACTTCAGGTTCAAACATGCCATTCTGCACCATCCACTCTTTAGTGGGAATAAAGGGCACCAGGGACTCCACGGACCACACAGACTCATTCAGTTTTCTCTTCAAGTGACTGCTATTAAAAGACATTTGATAAGGAATATCTGTAGTGTCTTCTTGTGGAATTGTGTCATCGGTGATTTCTTGTTCATGGTCTGTAAGTTTGTGGGACTGGTTCAGTGACTGCAGGAGTTCCTCCTGAATCGGCTGCAGGGAACCAGTCAAATTTACCGTCTCATTCTCTCTTCTAGACTCCAAGAGAAGCTCATGTAGGGGAAGAGGCAGTTTGAGGATCTTGAAGGTTTCACCATCTTTAGAACTTTGGACGTCTTCGTCATCCTCGCAATCAGCAGTAGCCACCACCGGGGCATTCTGTAACCCAGCCAGACTCTGGGGAGTCTCAGGTTCTACTCCAGTTCCCTTAGATGGCAGCTGGTCCTCTTTCTGAGGCACTACCCTGTCTGCCACATTTAGTTTTGCCATTTGTGGCGTGCCCCCTTCCCAACCCATCAAAATATCGGGAACAGAGATTCGTCTCTCTTTGACAGCTTCGTCCTCTTGGTGAGAAGAGCTACACTCAGGACTCATGCTGTCTGGAGAACTCGCCAGCCAAATATTACAGTGGTCATTCCTGCAGGGGGCGACAGTCTCCACACCACCATTTTTACACCTATTCTGTGTTTCTAAACTTGCTCTACTCTCCTCAATCACCTTAGCTCCTTCAGGACATGGCACTTTATGTTTAACCAAACTACTTTTGCTTTGCTGGGCAACCTGCTGGTCTTCGTTTGCGCTACGGTTTGGTGAAGCAGCGTTCTCAATATCCGCAGACCCTTGTCGCTGTGAACTGGAACTTGAAGATGGAGAACTTGAGGCGGTTCCATGTCCGGAATCTGAGCTGACAAGGGGGCTTCCCTCACTGTAACCACTGTCACTTCTCTGCGTGGGTTCCGTCTGTACCTCGGAGTTCACAGTTCCTCTAACGGGGACAGTGTGAGATGGGCGAATCCTTCGGGTCTGGGTTGGGTTTTGGTAGGGTGCGCAGGGAGTCGGAACCTGGGGGTTGAGCAAACGTCTGTAGTCCGCTGGTTGGATGTGCTGGGGGGGTATGATATATGCTGGCGCCTCCATGTAGGGGGGAGGAGGGAATGGGGGCATGACCATACCATAGCCTGGAAGGTCAAAGAATATTTAAAAAAAAAACACTTCAAGTAAAAAAACAACAACACAGGATTACTGTGATCAAATGCTCTATTTAGTAAAACCCCATGTTTTCCATTAAAATACAGTATATGTACATTTTGAGGAATATGTACCAGTGAATGTTAGAAGATGACCATTGATGAAGGGAAGCATGGTAATTTCCATTTGTGTGGATCAATAAATAACAGTCTGCTTTGTCTTTGGAGACGTCGCAGACATGTTTGCAAAAACAGTTTTACAGGTTACACATGTCAGGGATTATGTTAACCTGTTGAAAATGGGACTTTTTGGTAGGGCAATCATTTGGACTTCTGTGACCCGAGTTCCTTTTTTATTTTGCGAGATAAATTCATAAGAGTCCATACACTCACCCATGCCTGGGAAGCCACCAAAGGGGTTATAGGAGAAGGGCATGGGCCACTGGTAGTGGAGGAAAGGGGGTGGAGGCGCAACAGGGACATAGAAGAAAGGCCGGGTAGATATGTGCTGTTGGGGGTGGACCGACTGTCCTGGATCTTGGCTGGTGCCATGTAGTCCTGGATCTTGCTGCCCAGAGTTTGGTGTACCATTGCTGGCTCGAGAGCGCAAGTTCCCAATATCTGGTCCTGGAGGAGCTGGTGGGGGTCTAACAGCTGCCATACTGAACCTACACTGGATACTTGCACATCCACACTGCGTGAACTCTTCAGATGAGAGAACCAGGAATCCTGGGCACATTTCAAGGGGTAATTTAGTACAAAGTTCCAACTTCCTTTGTGTTCATATTAAACAGCAGATAGAAAACAGCGAAAGCACTGGAATGAGTGAGGAGCATTCAGCACAGAACCAAGAGGAAATGTAATGCATCATTTATACACAATTAGACTCCCAATGTGGAAAACTGAAAACTGTCATTTAAATATTACACACTCAATTTACCACACATATTTCATGTATTAGCTGATAGTTTCAACAAATATAAAAATACTACCAGACACCTTTTGATCACAAACACAAATTTGTAACCATTTCATTGTGCTTGCCTTACAAAAAAGTGCATTTAAGTGTAATGTGAAATCAAGCTTACAACTGCTATTCTAAAAGCATCAAGATTGTAAATTAAATATTTACTTAAGTTAAAGCAAGAACCTTTCACCAAAAAAAAAAAAAAAAATCTTTGTAATGGCCACGCATGCAAATAAGCAGTAAAACTTCACTTAAAATTAAAAGTTCATTTGTAGGCCCACAATTATATAAAACAAAAGTTGAGCAAACTCAATCTTAGCGATGCACTTAAGTTGTAGAATCATACATGTTAATCAACAGGCCATTTCCAGGGCTTAGTTATGTTCCATTTAGGAGGGTCAGTAAAGTGCTTACTGGGTCACCATGAACCCAAACAGTGACAGGATTAATCTGATCAATTTAAAACTTCATCAATCAGGTTCACCTTGCTAGGACACGTCATCAGCTGCTGTGAGAAGAGTTTATTCATTTGTAGAAGCACGAAGTTTAATTCTACAACATTGAGAATTTAAAATGCATGAAGTAGACCATATTTTACCTTTAGTTGTCTTCAGGCCTTCATAAAAATGTAATTTACATTCAGTTAGCTGTGAAACGGTTTCAGCTCTTACAGTTTTTGCGGTGTTAAAAATTGGAATAAACCAAAAAATATTTCCTGTTGTTTAAGTGCAGCTGCGGTCTCAAAAACTTTTGTTTCTTTTTAACTTTTCCCTTTTTATGTTTTTGGTTGTTGTTGTTTTTTTTTTTTACATTAGCCAACTATTACTACAAAACAACAACAACAACAACAAAAACCCAAAACAACGGTTTGGTACCTTGTGGAGAACTTGTCGATGATGACCAGAGCAGCACAGAGAATGAATTAAAAGTGAGCAGTGGACTCACCTGAGTTTAAGTAGCAGCTCATCAAACGAGAGTGTGTTCCATTTCCTCATTTAGGTTCCAGCCAATCAACTGTGAGCTGAGGTGTGTCGCAGGACCGAATGTCAGTACGTCTTTACACCACTAGATGGAGCCAGACTCCACTCAGATTGTTGGACCGTGCTGCATGTCGAGGACCCGTCACGGCTTGAACAGTCTAATGTTCTCAGCGTCAATTTCTTCATAAATAATTGACTTAAGCATCAAAAACTTAAACTGAAGAAATATGTAAAAGATTAGTGGACATGCTAATTGTTAACTCCTCACCTTTAGCGCACTTCCACTGGTTTAGCACCTGCCTAACCTGTTCATAATGCAGTTATTCCTCTTTAATAAAAAAATACATATCAGTAACTACTTTCTCACTGACAGGATTGTTCGTGTACATTTATCCTATTAGTTTTGCCACTAAAATCAACTTCAGGAACATCTTAACCTCTCCTGACAAGCCATCCATACACCAGGAGAAAGGACTCATGTCAGGTTTAAGCTGTTTGTGTAAGCGGATTTATCTGCGTGTCAATATTGGTACTGTAAATGCACTGAGAGGGAAAATATCATACTTAAAGTTTGACCTTTTTGTTCCTGAGTCATGTGAGAAATCACTGCAGTGGGTGTTTCATAATATGTCTGTTTAATTCTTCCTGGTGCCTGAAAGGAAAGGAAGATATTTGGTTTTTTTTTGTATTATATTAGTGTATGGACTCTTTAACATGAAGGAGCAGTACTTTGCTCTTGAATATAAAAGCCTGCTAATGGAAACATCGTCCAGTCTCATTAACAGTGGCGGTCTGGGTGCTCGCAGCCTCTCGGAGCAAAACCTCTCCTGGTTTGCAGGTTGTAAGACTAATTTGTGATGTGAGAAAATGTTACTGGTATTGTTTCTAAACTAATATCTGACTGTAGATCAGCTAGAAAGCTAAATTACCGAACAACAGGAGATTACACTCCAGCCAACGTGTTCAGCTTGTCTTGCTCTCCCATGGAATCAAAGCCTGACTAAACATGAACTTGTAAATGGTGCAAACAGAAACCAGAACACTTTCAGACTCAAAATGTTGTCCCTTGCCTAAAAAATTACATGTAGATATCTGTTTATGGAGATTAGAGCATCGGTAATCCGGATTTTAGAGTTTTATAGAGTTCAAATCTGGATCAGGGGGATCTAGTGCTTTGTAATTTGAAAAACTCACACAAAAGTAAGATGAGATTTCAACGACTGATTCATTCTGATCCAGATAAACTTTTTTTTTTGTAAGTCACCGGGCCAAGGTACCCCAGGAGGAGGTCACAGATGTTCGAGACCAAAACCAGCTCCTGAATATTTGACTGTTTTTTGTTTTTTTTTTAGATCTGGAATATAGCATGAGGGCAGAGACATGGTCAAATCATTAAGATCAAAACACCAAGAAAAAGCCATTCGGGACTGGTGAGGCGTGCAGCGTGAAAACAAGACTGTGACCATTCTGAACAATCTGGGCATCGATGTGCAGGTGAGCAAGAGAGTCATGGCAACGACAGATGAGGAGTCACCTTCTGTGGTGCGATGATCCTCAAACAAAACTGTTGTAAAATGAAAAGGTGAAACTGGGAATTCACTATTTGAGATTGATTTCTAGCGTGTTAATGACTTACTATGAACTTTTCTGGGACATTATTCATTCCATTGTCCACTCCACTATTTTTTTTTTAATGTTGCATTGTATATAATATGACAATGCACATGTCCCATCAGAACAATCCATTACAACAAAATTAGTAGAAAATATGACATCAAATATCTTTATCAAGGGACAATTTTTTATATTGCTTTTCCTACATTGACCTTCATCTCAGCATCTTTGCAGCTCAGGTATGTTAATAAAGGGTTAATGCCACCTTGTCAAGGCTCTTGAGAAAATCATTTATTTATGATGATTCATATATCTGATACATTAAATATTGACATCTATGGCTTTTAAAGCAGCAGGCTGCAGCTGGGGAATGTAAAACCTACTCCAGTTTAGATATGGAATTTCTTATCATCGTGCTATGTAATGTTAAGTAGAAATGAGGGGGAATTATTATTTCAATAAATCTGTAAATTAATAATTATTGTAACTATGCTGAAACAGACCCGCACAGCAGTGACCTACATCAGTTGTATAAATGGAACACTATTATCTCAGTGCTCAATCAGCGGCGTGTCACTGAGGTAATTCCATGGTAGTCATACTGTGGTAGTAATACTGTGGTAGTAATACTTTAGTTCTTGACTGTAATGTTCACAGATTTTGCTCTCTTCTAAGTTTTCCTATGAAAAATCTGTCTCTTCACCCCACCTTTTTATATTTCATGATATGAACATGCAGTTGCTATGGTAACTGTTGTCACTCAGGCATGGCGTGAGTAGCATTGTATGTTCCTGAAAGATGGGGGGAGGGGACAGGAAATTAGTCAGGGAATCCTCTTGTTACGTAATATTTGGAGTTAACACAGTGGATTAGTCATGCATCTCTCCATCACAGCTCCGCAGGGGCCTGTAGAACAGCAGATTAACAAAGATAACCATTTACAAACACAACATAACCTTCATATCCATAAACTCCAAACCAGTCTTTACTGACAATTTCACCCCCCCCCTTGCTGTCTCATTGTCTCTTTCTCTAAAACTGAACCATTATGTGAAGCAGAAAGTGCATTGAGATTTGCCAAAGCCCCTTTCATATCCTGACACACACACACACACACACACACACACACACACTCACACACACACACACACACACACACACACACACACACACACACACACACACACACACGTGCACCTCTACAGATTGCCTAAAGTGGAAATTCAGTTGCTCTGTTGTGTTGTTGCCAGTTCTGGGTCATTTCTCTACTTGGTTGTCCTGATTATAATAATGATCATGATTGTCTAGATTAATCAGACAGGAGACTGTGGACATGGACTCAGAGGATGATTAAAAAGAACAAAATCAGCTCAATTCAAGTTTCAATGATGTATATTTCATCATAGGCCACAGTCCCGTGGCCACTATGAGCAGGGAAAAAGGGAAGACAAGAAGTAAGAAAATAAAAGCACAATATTTCAAAACTAAAATGTGTGCTGTCGCCTCAGCTTGTTTCAGACTCTGCCTGTAACGTGCCATGGCAATAAAACTTGGAAGATGATCCAGATGCATGACTTCGATAAGACTTTTGCTGAAGCCACAGTTTTGTCAAGAGCAAAAGAGAGCAAAGACAAGGTCCAGATTAAAGCAGGAGAGATCATGAACCAGGGGAAAGGAAAGGCTGCAAAGTAAGAGATGGTGCTTCTAAAATGAAACAGGAGGACTACAAGCTGTACATACACTTGGAGGGGTAGAATCACGAGTCAAAAGTGAGCAACATCAGGATGGAGACGACACTTCGACGGATGGAGACGACACCGAGGCAGGAATACAAAGGAACAATATCTGAAATGAGAAGTCAGGCGAGTGTATCAAATTTAATCAGGAAGAAAATTCAAACATAACCCAAAGGAACAGGATGGGACCTGATGAGTAAATTCAAATGTAACAATCCCATTCGCCTTCGGCCCCATGACGAAATCTGGGTCGGCCTACTGCATGTCATCTCTGTCTTACTTCCTGGAAGCCACGGGGCAGCAGGACCCCCACACTTGTTTCTCTTGCTCGCGTGGTTTCAGTCCCCTCTACAAAGTAGACAGCTTGCAAATAGTTTGGCTGAAATATGAAAAATTAATTCGCTTTTCAAGATGACTTTAATGTTTCTTCTTGTTCTAAATGCTACAGGGAGCAACTTTTACTGAGGAATGTGGAGAACTCTTGTAAGCTTGATGTGAGCCACAATGTTCGGCCTCGTGATTGACCTCACTACCTGGTATATGTTGTACTGTAACAAAAAAAAACATGGCGAGGAAGCGAGCAAGTGGCTTGTATGGTTGTTCGAGGTTGCCAAAGTGGTCTCATATCATCTTTTATTCTGATTTGTTGAGGAGAAATTACATCAGCAACAAATTTTCCTCTTTAGGATAAAAACTTCTGTATCCCAGAAGCTTCTCGCTGAGAGATGAAGAAGAAGCGGCACTGCAAGAGTGTAAGAGAGGCCTTCTCCACACCTGACAGAGAGCCTGGACCTTTAATGACACTTGAGTGGCTCCCATGTGGATGCTTTATTAATTCTCTAGAGTGCAAAATAATCAGCAGGCATTTGTGGCTGTGTGTTTACACGTGAAACGTGTCTTATATTATTGCTTCATGCATCATTGTAAGCGAGCACAGATGGTTACGATGGTGTTGTGCTTGTGTATTATTCTTATTATTACTTTTTACAACTGATCCATTAGTTAAAGCATTCTTCTGATGTCATCAAGGCGATGCATTTCATGAACTGTCAGTAGAAGTGTCTTGGTCCCTGAGTCGCTGTGTCCCGATGTGATAACAGTTCCGTGTAATCATGTTCTGAGAAACTGTCCTCTCTATCTCCATCTCTGGTCGGTGGATGCAGGGTGATAACACAGAGTGGACCTCACCCACCCTCACACACCCCCAGGAACACACACGTACTGTACAAGGGTAGGCAGAAGGTGACTGTGGTCAGTTGTTCTAGCATCATGCTGTGTGCAGAGGTGAAAGAAATGTGAATTATTGTAATATACTGTATTTGCTTGGTTTGGTTGCAGATTAATACACACATTCAGAGGCTTATTTGAGAGGCTTCCAGATTTTATTTTGGTACGTTAAGATGTAACACTGCATAACAAGAGATGGTTGGAAACAGTGGCTGTTTGATTGACTGCTCAACAGAGATAATTTAGTCAGTGGTTTGTGATGCTGAGGACCCTAACAAAGGCGTGTTTGTGGAGACAACCAACAGCCAAACTGTGTTACATAAGATCATCACCAGCCAGCATCATTAATCCACCGTCAACAGCATTGTTTCATCATGAATCACCGTTGATTCATAATTGTATTTATGCATAAAGTTGATATGAAATACACAATTGTTGTCATTCTAGCTTAAAACGCAGCAGCCCAGTGGACTGGAGCCCCAGACGAGCACTGAGCTGTCCGGACGAGAGGAACGACAATGGTTTTTGGAATCGTCTCAGAAGTCTACAGGGGAAACGTGCTGCTCTCCTCATAGTGAGATTGTCTGTTGACTGATATTTGTCTCTCTTTTTTTTTAATTTTTGAAAATTTTCCAAATGCAGGAAATAAATCTAACTCAGTAATGAGCTTATGAATATTTATGAATGAGGTCCAATTCATCCAGTTATTAATAAACTCCACTATGACGTCTAAATGCTGTTTTTTGTTGTTGTTGTTTTTACCTGTGTTTTAAGTGCATAAAAGGAAACAATAAGGTGAGTAAATGCTACATTGTAGTTAATAAGAATAAAGATCCTTGAAAGATGAGCATGCTAATAATTAACATAGAATTTTGACAAAGAAAAAAGGCACATAGCTCCAACTGAAGTGAAACTCCCTCCAATGTTTGCTGCGCTCGACAAAGTCACGGTGTTAAACCAAACCAAACCAAATAAAGAAACGCATATTTGTTGCAACTATAAGCATGAAAGTGACTTTACTTTCACAAACATGCTCGCTGGAGCCACGGAGGTTAACAGAGACGGTGACTGAGTGCCTCCAGTTGACAAAAGAACATGAATGAAGATGAATAATCAAGACAGAAATGTCCAAAGGCGGTGATGTGTCTGACACTGGGGGGTGATGTCCCTGGAGGACAGTCCTGGCTAGGAGGCTGAGACACCACCGGAAAACCTAAACCGGTTGTTTATCTTAAATCTCTGAAGGAAATCAGAAAGAGCCACAAGCCCTGACCAGCCTCAGTGTGTAATTCATGTTGCGCACTTGAAAAACACCATTCAGCCACAATTACAGTCTCAGACGTTGTAGCGGACGATGCGAATCACTGCAGAGTTTAGCGATTCTAAAATAAGTTGCAAAGCTCCTGAGCATGGACATGATGATATTGTTGCAGTATCAGCCAGCAAATCTCAACATGTTCATCAATTTTACTCCCATCCATGCTTTTAAGAAACACAAAACTAATCTATCATGTATCATAATATCTGTCACTTTTTTTTTTGCAGAAAAAAATATAACAAATATAGGCATTAATTCTTCAGATAGTAGCTCCTCCTTCTCCCTCATTGAAAACTGATATGATGAAGACGCTCGTATGTCTCAGTCTGAAGTCTCACTGCAGGACACGAGAGATTTCTGGTTTCACCGTTGAGTCCATTTTTGGAGTTTCAAGAATCAAAAATGCTTTTGATGTCACAAATGCTGCTCCTAAGGAGAAATATTATATCTGATGAGTTCTTTCAGCCTGGACCAAAGCTTTACATGTACTGAAATTAGAATATGCTAATATGTGATCAGTTGAAATTTAACAAACAAGACACATCTGTTATCTCTTTTTTTTTTATTGATAAATGGTTTTCCATTAACAGGTTCACACAAAACACAATGCCACATTTGACTCCAACTTCAGAGCAACAGCTGTTTTTGCAAAGCCACTTTCTGAATGTTTGTAATGCTAACATTTCTAAAATAAAAGACAAGTATAGAGAGATTGTGCCTCCCATCTGAATACCTGCCCGTCTCCTTAGCTTAGCTGAGTAATAGACATTCCTGACAAAGGATAGGATCATGAACAATTCTATGTTGAGGCTGCAGGTTGCATTAATGTATAGTTATGGCCAATAGCTTTGTGTTAAAGAAGTCTTGAGGACAATTTTAAAATGCACTGTGGTGATAGGGAGGTAAGTTGTTAGAGTTTCTTATAAAATAGGTTTAAGATCAGTAGAGCATCTTTGGCTGTAGAGCCAGAATACATCATTCCTTAGTATCAGCATCCGAGTCTAGACGTCTACTTGGAAGCACCAGCTGGTGAGAGGCAGCTAAAGTTAAAGAAGAAGAAAAGGTCTCGCCTTTAAAAAAATGCGACATTTGTCTCAAGATAACAATATCTATCAGAAATCAATAGTAATGTGGTAATAGTAATAATTAAAAATGACCAATCTGGCCAGCACAAGTCACCACAATCAAATGCAGAGACAGAAGCTTCAGGAAGTTGAAAAAAGGCATTCATGTTCAAACAAGGCAAAAAAAAGAAGGGTTATGAGTGCATTTAGCATGTTGTTGAATAAATTCATTCAGCATTTAATTTAAAAATCCCCAATAATGCCATATATTTTCTTTACTAACACTCTAAAGTTCCACTAGGATGCATTTTGCCCATGAGTCAAGTCTAAATGGCAAATAGAAGATATTTCATCCGCACTAAACATTCTAAAATAACTTAAATGATCTGTTAATCCAAGTGATAGAGGAAAACAGGTTCATTAAATCAGATCAAGACTTGAGACCCGCTGTCTCCACCCACCTGGCATATTTTGCTTGAAAATTAAAAATTCAGGTTAACGTTACGGTCCAACATGAGACTAGCATCAGTTTCTAATATTGGACTTGAAACTAACAACATATCAACATGAAAGAAATCCTTTTATGTATGTTAATATTAGGACATTTGGAGGGTTTTTCTTCATTTTATTATTGGCACATTTCGAATTTACAATCTAGAACTCAATGGTGCCAAAGTTAGAAAATATAAATTAGCTTTTGAATTCAAGATACATCCAGGCAGTCTATATGACAGGGAGTGGAAGTAAATGGATTGACATAAATAGTGCAAATATCAGCTATAGAAAGATTGCATGTTCAAGAAAAGATAGAGTTGAAGCAATGGGGGACTGATGCCATGGAGTCCACATTTATCTGAAGGAGGCACGGACGAGACGACCCTTCAGAGGCTGAGGAGGCCGGTAGTTGTCCACCATGCAGCATGGAGCCTCTCCATCTCCACTGAAGAGGAGGCTACGGAAAAGGGCCATCTGATGGTGAAGAAGAAACAGGGAAAACAACAGGGATTTATTTTAGGAACCTGCCTTGTTTTAAAGGAATTGGATTCACATCGGTATCAGTAACTTCAAACCCTGGTGAACACATCAGTTGAATAACTGAAATGATGTTGTTTCTATATATATATATATTACCAGAACATAAATTCCAGATTAGAAATGTAGGGGTCAAAGTTCATAAAAGTAATGAACCGTGCAACCTGTGGCCTAGGGTTATGTAGACTGTACTAATCATGTTCAATTTCCTACATGAATTCAAATTCTTAGATTCTAACTAATAGTTGTACATGGTACTACCTGCTCCAGTCAATATTCCTTTAAGAACTGTGCAGGGCAGTGGCTCACACCCTCATGCCGTGTGGTTATCACTTGTGTGCACATGGTGCAAAGCACAGCCCTCCCAGTACTACGACTAGAACTATAGTGCACTTTCAGATAAGCGAGGACAACAACTGAAACACCCCTCAGGTCCTTCTGTAAAACACATCAAGTGAGATAGAGCATATACCTAGCTGTGTGTGAGTGAGTGTGTGTGTGTTTGTGTGTCTGTGAGAGAGCGAGAGAGAGAGAGAGAGAGAGAGAGAGAGAGAGAGAGAGAGAGAAACCAGTAAAGCAGCAGTGTGGCATAAACAACATCTCCTCTGGGATCTATTCAACATTTAGCTGGTGAGCTTGGATTTGATTCCCCTCAGCAGTTCTCTGTCACAACAAAGTCAGTGTAATGCTGCTCGTTAGTGTACGTGTATATGTGTATGTGTGTGTGTGTGTTTGTGCATGTCTGTGTGTGTGTGTGTGTGTGTGTGTGTGTGTGTGTGTGTGTGTGGAGGGAGGGAGGGAGGTAAAACATAACACCAGCAACACACAAAAAGAAAATATATCAAAAAAATCAAAGTTTACTTGGCTCATACGTAATTATTTGACCAAGTAGGAATGAAATGAATGAAACTATAATATAGTTTCAATTGTAGAAAATAATTAATGACAAAATTGAATAAGGAAAAAAACTTGTTCATGAAACTCGTGGCTCTCGTGACTCAGATCCAGTCTGCTCTTCACTCATTCATGATCCTGTATACAAACATTCTGGCTCCTTAAACATGTATAAACACTTAAAAATGGCTCCAAAAAAAGAGGCTCTAACCTCTTGGCCTTTTCATTTTGCAGCCTCTGTTTTTCTTTTTGATGCACACAGCCCACACCACTCTCTTTTCAACTGAACACTTTCAGGTTCCACTTGAGATATAAGAAGCAGTTTCACCAGACTCCATGATTAAGAAGTTGTTCTTGAGCAGCATGAATGTCCAAGCCGCATACTAACAGGGAGCTGCCAAGTCAAATGTCTGTATTTAGGACTGCTACAAATACACAATGTCAGCGTGCTGTGTGTGTGCGTGCGTGTGTGTGTGCATCTGTGTGTGCATGAACACACACAATTGCACTCAAGCACATGTGGTCAGGCTGACTACTGTGCATTTAAATGACGTCTAGTGTGCAATCCAGTTGGTCCAGTTATGTTTTTGTGAGTTAGGCTTACAAATTAAAGATCAATATTACTTACTCTGTAACTTTAGCTTGTGCAGATTTTCTAAACAAATGTCTTTCTGACCTTAAGAAAGGGCCCAAGGACTTTAAAATGTACAGCTCCTCCCACTTGCTGTATTAGGTTCCTCATAAATAGCTTCCATCCATCCATTTTCTAAACCGCTTATCTGTTAAGGGTCACAGGAGGGGAGGGGCTGGAGCCTATCCCAGCTGATATTGGGTGAGAGTCAGGGTTCACCCTGGTCAGGTCGCGCGTCCATTGCAGGGCCATCAGGAGCAATTACAGGTTCAGTATCTTGCTCAAGGATACTTGGACATCACCGGGGGAAGTGAGGATCAAACCAGTGACCCTTTGGTTGCTAGATGGCCACTCTACCTCTGAGCCACACCACCCAGAAACATAGCTTCATTCTGCTTAAAACAATGTTTGTTGTATTTCAAGTTCAACTGTAGTGATGACACCTGCTAGACAGTCTAGAACCAGTGCTCAACATCTCATCATGGTGCAGCCGTTTGCAGCGTACAGTCAATATGCTGAACTCTCATAGACAACAACTCAAAAAACTCTGGGTTAAAGTGAAACAAGCCAAGTACCTGTGCAGGGCTAACGCTGATTGGCTCCTTCAGAACGATCCATGTCACACTCTCCAGAAGGGGGGGTGTGGTCAGAGAGCCGTCATATGTCCAATAATCCAGAGATGTGGGAAGAAGAGTTTTGGGGTCAAAGTTAGGGAAGGTGGTTTGCTTTCCCTGGAGGGAGAGGGCATTAGGAAGGGAAGGAGGAGGGAACATCATTAATGTTGAATGTGACCATGACAACAATGTAGCCAATGGTGTTTGGTTTATCTTTCTTTGTTTCTAACCTTTGCCTTAATGGCATCCAAGGCATCCAACACTTTCTGCAGCCTGGGGTTAGCAGCACCAGTCTGGAATAGCACATCATGTTCACAGTGGGAGTAAATGAACAATGTGCACTGTTTCAGGGCATAAATACTTCTGGCATGTTCCCACAGCTTCTCTGCTGCGCAATGACAGACTTGATAGTTTGTCAATCTCTCCGGAGAGTGGACTCACCTTCAGGAAGACCCCAACCACAGCGAGTCCGTCAGGTTGGCTGGCTGCCTCTCCAAAGCTGGGGTACTTGGTGTTCCAATGCACCAGGTGGAGCTGCAAAAAAAAAAAAGATGACAAGACAAGAGTTTTTTTTTTAAGGGAAATCAATGATAGCTAACAAATATCCATTGAAAGTATAAGAGAGACCCTGAGCACATGGATAGAGAAAGAAGACTGGGATTGTAGTGGTTGATGAATTTGAAAGGTTTTTTTGGGGGGGGGGGGGGGCTCTGAGAATTTAAGACACCTAACAGAGAGTAGCCTTCTGGAAGAATAAAATACATTTTTTGGGTTAAGTGTTTCAATGGACTCCTCCTTGATTCAAATTTACATCCTCAAATTCTTCTGTGTGTGTGGTATTGTGATGTCCCTTTGAATCTTTAACATTTCATCATTCAAACCTATTAGACTTTTTTGTGTTAAACGCTGTCATGTTTAGTGATTGAATTCAAGATTTTAAAAAAAAAGTGTTTCCCAGAGGTCCTCTTCACCTTTGACCATTAAAATAGAATCACTCTTTGACCCTTTTAAACATCAAATCTGTAATTCTCATGAATCGTTACACTGTTAAGAAGAATAGGATGTAGCCTCTGCAACGCCCAACCTGACTACCTCTGTGCCTCTGACTACAGCTGTCACTGGGGCAGTGCAACTTTTCAGATTGGTCCCAGAATGCATTGGGTTCCTCCTTAGCCTCTGCTTCACACTGTTACCAAGCTCAGGGAAAGTTGCTGTGGTGCTTTGGTTTAATTTTACTAACGGATGGACAAAGACACAGACCTACACTGAGAAATAGAAGAGTTTAGTTTTTTTCATCACTGAAGCATTAATGAGTGTGTAACAGTGTTAGTTACTGCTATGCTCAGCAAGTCTTTGTATGCGAAAACAAAAGATCCCAAAAAGTAGGTTGGAGTGCAGAGGGAAGGGAGTTTGTGAGAATCCAGAGCTGAATTTTAGACTCATTTGCTGCCCACCGCGTCTTTAACCCTTTAACGAGGATGATCGACGAACTGATTTTGTGAGTCTGTCCATCTATCCATCCATTTTCTACTGCTTATCCTGTTAAGGGTCACGGGGGGGCTGGTGTGTATCCCAGCAGCCTTCAGGTGAGAGGCGGGGTTCACCCTGGACTGGTCGGCAGTCCATCACAGGACCAACACATAGAGACAGACAACCATTCACACTCACAGTCACACCTACAGTCAATTTAGAGTATCAATCAGCCTCGTCCCCTCTTGATGTCTTTGGGCTGTGGGAGGAAGCTGGAGTACCAGAGAGAACCCACACAGGAACAGGGAGAACATGGAGACTCCACACAGAGAGAACCTTCTTGCTGTGAGGCAACAGTGCTAACCACTGCACCAACATGCCACCCTTTGTGAGTCTGTTTCCCCCAAAACTAATTATGTAGATATTTTTAAAGTATACTTTTTCTGTGAATTATATTTTAGCAAGTGACAGTGTACATGTTAGCCTAGTGAATCATCTATTTATAATCCTGTATCCATTTATTGATTTATTGGACAAAAATAGTGACTCTTCAATACAAATACTGGAATCTGTGGTTAATGTGATTTTCATTCGTAGAAACACACACTCACAGAAAAATTCTTACTGTGGTTTTGACTCAAGCTCCTGCTATTAATCCCCTTTTTCATCGGTAGCATAAAGAAAATACAAAGATACATTACAAACTGATTTGTTACTTGACAGCACAGTATCAGAATCAATTTCACACATCCTTACAACCCATAGGATTCTGTTCTTTTTTCAGTTGTAAGTATTTTTGAACCCCTCTCGATCAACTCCACTAGCTGCAGTACCTCACAGGGGAACTTGATGCCGTTGACAGTGTGTTCAGAACCTCTGTCATCGCTGGCTCCCCAGTGGAAATGAAACTGTCTCAGACGGTACGTTCCTGTAATAGGACCTCCGGTAAGAGCTGGTGGGAAGAAAACAAAAGGATTACTAGAGACACACAGCTGAACACCACAAAACATCCCTTAAATCTGCGTTGGTGTTGTACGTTTTTCACCTGGTAAGGTTTGATGTGGCCCCACAAAGCAATAATATTTGATCAGAAGCTCTCATCTCTTATTTCCGTTTCATTTTAAACTTGGTCTGTGAAACTTCCAGTAGGTAGTTTCATCAACAAAATTAAACTTGTCCAACCAGATAGTCCAAGTCTAGTCCAACCTAATAGTTATACTGCTACGCTGCTGGCATATCTAGGTTAAAGCCTAGTCCTTGGGGAAACCGTGTGAATCTTAATCTCTTCAGCAGCAGGTGTAAAGTCTAAATCTAGGCTGCATGAACCACATCAATCTCTTTCAGCAGTTGGTCAACACCACCACTGCTTTTCAAATTTTTCTGTTTGAATGCTCAGTGTTTCCCTGTGCTGGCTCTCCCGTTCTATTTATTTTCTTATTTTGGGAAAAATACTAGTCTTTTTTCCGTCAACACTCGATAACATGGCCACAAATTAAGATTGAGGAATTAATAGAAATACTATGAATGCATCCAAGCAATGTGCACTGTTGGGCAATCATATTCCTACTCATGTGAATAGCTAAGACTAGGCCTGGTCTTAGCTAGGCCTAGTACAGTTGACATTTTTATTTAGCTCATGTGAGGACAATTTTCACGAGATACATTTTTCGGAAATGACAGCTGTAGATCGGGAGGAAATCACCCTGACGATGTTAGAACAACGTCACCAGGTTTATCCGAGCTAACGGTTGGAAACCGGAGTTGTGATGTTTTTCACAAACTTGCTTTGAAGGAAATGCAGGATCAACGCGAGAGGCTCAAAAACCATCTCAGTCAGCATCCCCGTTTCACTGGCGCACTCATTGAAATGCTTTACATAACTGGAACGGGAGGATTATAACAAAATTGGAGAGTACTTTTTTTTTACTGTTTTGTTTATTAAATAAATAGCTAACATCTGTTGAACTTAATTCCGATTAATTAAAAAAAAAACTATCACAACATGGATGCACGTCGAATAAACAGCACGGCAGGGTGAGTGGGTTCAGATGAGCCCTGCTGACCTTCAGAAAAATGAAAGGAGGTTGACCAGGGTGACCTGAGCCTCCACATCATCCTTGGACGCAGTTATCTGTCACTGTACACACGGCAGGGTGGAGGCACAAACAAGACAGCCAGATAACGATAGGATGCCATGTTTGCAGCAGAAGTGAACACAAAGCTAATGTGTATTTTATTCCACACAATCGATGTGCGGAGGAGGTTCTTTTAGACGGTTCAGTCAGTCTCAAGACACCAGCGGCCGGATGAAAGGTTTCATATTTCCTACAGTGGCAGAGAACTTGACAGTTGCTCCTTAATTCACTTTAGGTGTGAAATAACTGAAAATATGACGAATGTTTCTATTTTAGAGGAAAAAAAGAATATTTTTATACGAAATTCTGTACTCATACTCATGAATTTTATTAAAATAAAACAACAACAACAACAACAACAATATATAACACAACCCAACATAGTGTGAAAAATATGAAGTGCACATAAATATGAACTTGTTTACAGTGCACTTACTGGACGTGTTGGCATCATCCACAAAGTCCACCTGGAAAGAGTGTCCATTGTTGAGAATGCCAGAGGAGTTGGAGGGGTCGTAGATGAGTTTCAGAGGCTTCAGGGATGGGGTGAACTGGGCCTCCTTTGGGATGATGTCGATGGGAGACTGTCTGGGTCCATTAGCTACTGGGAAATCAACTCCCCATTTGTCAGGTCCTATAAAATCAAATACAGGAGGAATCATATTTAAAGAGTAGACGTGTACTGTATGATTCATATCTTTCCTATTAATTTCTGTGAGGAGGAAGTGTTTGGATAATTTACTCAAGTAAAAGAAGTATTTATGTAAAATTATTAGGGAGCAGTGGGTAATAATTACCATTGCATTTAAATGGCTTCATTTAATCAATAACTATTTTTGATAACTAATATAAGTTTAATAGTCTCATCATTTATATAAAACTATTAATTGCAATGAAAATACCAGTTACACTCACAGCTGTCAGATAAACTATATTTTCCACTAAAATGTGTAGCTGTATAAGGAAACAGTAAAAAAAAACAACAATATCTACTTAAGTGAAGCATGGCAACCTTAATATACATCAATTTAAAATTTACCACCACTATTAATGTACGGAGTGGGCGAGTTTTTATTTTTTCAGTCCCCTAAAATGAATGTTAAGCACGGTCATAAATACCGTGAGGTAATGGAATAGCTTATTTCTACCATGTTAAATAAGTAAAAGCACAATATTTACACAGTAAAGCAAAAAGTGACTCGACGGTGTTGCAGCATGTTCTTAACCTGTTACATACAAGTCCAGATACATCCACTGCATAGCTGAAGGCTGTGAAATCCTCACCGTTACTCGGTCCGTATCCCCATCCATGAGACATGGCTGCTCCGACGGTTCGTTACTCTGACAACACGAAAGAAGCAGTAATTCAAGCGAGTGTTTTACAGGTCGGAGTGGGGGAAAAAAGAGCGAAAGGGAGGATGATGATAATCTGGTCACAAACACCCCTCAGGACACCGCCGCAGGGGTTTTTATAGGCGCTCCATCGGTGGGTTTGGCTTGTTCTGCAATCGGTCAGGAGGACAGTAACGTTAGATGTGATGGACTCTCTTCCCTCATAAGCATTTTCCTCTCCATTCATCTCCTCTCCTCGCGATAATCAACGGCGTTTTTTATTTTTTGGTGATGGATTAGTTCTTGATGCGCGCACATCATCCGTCCCTCGGCTACATGTCCATCCTTCCCACCCAGACACCCCGAGCTGTTGCCCGCCTTGTTGCAGGATCATAGTTTCGTGTGTGTGTGAATGTCGGTCCAGAGGATCCCAAAGCAATATCCTGAAGTCCACATGGTCCTTTCACCGTTTGCCAGCAGCATTCAGCCTGGTTATGCAGTTCAGACTAAATGTTGCATGGTACGTGCATGCCTTTGGCTCCCTGCAGGGCCGCATAGAGCTTTTTTTAGGGCTTTGGGGAGAAAAATACCCTCCAGCAAACCCCGCACACACTGAGAATTATAATTGTATAATTGCAAAGGTACATATTTTACCCTGCATTAAATGTTGGTAATTCTTGTTTATATACTTTGAGTCAAATTCAACTCACCTTCGCTCAAGGAAATTTAATTTTGGATTTTGGTGCAAACTGTGATGGTTATGCACTATGAAGGCCCCCCCCCCCCTTCCCCACAGGGTCATGCAGTATGCAGGGTGCAGACAGAATGACCGCTGACGACAGTTTATGTCAAGGTTATTGGAATTTCAGGGGCCATGGGTCGTGTGAAGGCATAAAAGCTCATACAACTAGTCTGAGTTTATCATCACTGTCAGTCTGAGATACATCTGGATGGCCAAGATGCCTCAGGATGCAGGTTGACCTGCGCTCTGACTTGCAGAAAGACAGAGACATAACAACTGTATTCAGCCAACAGCTTCCTTTCTGTAGCTGTAAGAGATGGTGGTCCGCCCCACTCACTGGACGAGGCAGTTTTGTAAACATTTTTCTACAAACTGAATGACTCAGAATTCACATGCCAGTATACAAAGCTATATATGTGTATAGATTTGGTCTTTTTTTTTTACCCACAATTGTTCCTCGATATTTTTCCTCACAGATTCTGATGACATGAGTCTCTCCTCCGGTGATAAGAAATTCTCAAAATCATCTCTGAGTCAGAGCAAGAAAAGAAAGAAGAGACGGCATTGGTAAACTCAAATATGACAAACAAATTAAAACACACAAAAGGTTATATTTTAATAGAAGAGTGCAAGAACATTTAAACAGCATTATTAGGGTTTTAACTCGAAATCTCTATCTCTATATCGTAATTTTTTTGTAAATAATTGACAATTTTTTTCCTGTTCATGAAATGGTGCAAGTTATAAAATTACTTTATTTCTGAATTTTAAAAGTTCATGTCCGTGATATCAATTCACAGGTCAAAAATTCCTTTGTTTTTCTGTTTATTAAGCAGCAGATTATTCAATTCGATTATTATGAAACCATTCTTAGAATTTTAAAACCTCATCGTTAATCCCATATGTTTTCTGTTTTTCCCGCAGGACAATTTTCACGTCATATCAGCTGGAGGAGCTGGAGAAAGCTTTTAATGAAGCCCACTACCCAGACGTATACGCCAGAGAGATGCTCTCCATGAAAACCGAGTTACCAGAGGACAGGATAAAGGTGTGTGTGTGTGTGTGTGCGCGCGCGTGCGTGCTACTGCGTGCGTGCGTGCACCTGCACGCGTGTGTGTCTATGCAGAAATATGAGGTTGATTTCCTCTCATGAATGACTCAATTGCTGGATTTCAAATCCAAAGTGTGCATTAACTTCATTTTAGATTTCTCCAGTAATCGAAACTAAAAAGAAAAAAAGTGAATTTGAAAGTGAGAAATGTTCAGGAGTCACCAGTCAGCTGCACCATCATCTTCACAGCAGCTTATTCGTTAAATGAGGAGAACTTGTCACCTCTTCCCCTGCGAGCATTGGGTCGCAGCCCTGAGATGAAATGATAACGACACAGAAATTAATTAGCACAGGTCAGCGGGTGAGTGGAGGGCCCTGCTTGGCTGCAACCAGCATTTTAATTTCCCGTGATATTAGAGCGCCTGTCTCCCATCAATCGAGCCTGGAAATTAACTTATTTTTCAATCAGCCTCTACGCCCTCGGTGTCACCTCTCACAGGAAGCAACACACACACACACACACGCTCACACTCACACACACGCTCACACTCCTTGTGCACTCACACTGCTGTCAAAGGCATGATTGCTCATCTGAGGCCCATCTTTTTATGAGATGGAGGTTATCATCAGATCTACCTGCTTATCTACCTAGCTTTTTCCAGGTTCTAAGCTTTGATCGTTTTTAATCCCATGTACACACACACACACACACACACACACACACACACACACACACATTAAACCGTTCTCATCCAGCCTCCCGGGCCATTTTATGATGCTCGTTTTCCTCATCCATATTCACAAGCTGATGCTATTGCAAGGTCTGGCACACACACGCCCGATAGCCACATATTCTACGGATGACACAATGAGGAAAATGGAAGTGTTAAACACATGATTTCAGGTCTCATGCTCATGTGCTAAACAACATGCAGCCTACATGCTGCACCGTCACTGACAGAACACACATGTAAAAAAAAACCCACCAGATCATGACCGCAATGATGAAGAAAAAGAAAAGTAAAGCTCAAAATCAGTACATGTCAGTCAAGAGGATTCGAGATGTCATAAGATGTTGTAAGATAAGACATTACACGATGTTATAAGAGAGGATGTTAAAAGATGTTATAAGATAAGCCTTTCAGGTGTTAAGGCAGCAAGAATAGATGGACCAATAGGTTGGACTGCAGGAGCCCAGAGGAGTGTTCAGTGAGACTCAGAAACAAGAGAATACCTTACTTGTATGCCAGCTTTTAGTAGAAAAGTAAAGTTCACAACACAAGTTGCTATTACACAATAACATCAACAAAGAAAATGTTTAAGTATCAAATTGGCCAATATTTCTATCGTTGGTGCACTCTTGTAAGCTGAATTTTGTGCATCCACCTTGGATTCAAGTCACTAAACAAATTCACAGCTCACAATACACAGAAGATCCCAGGTTTAATAACAAACACCATTCAGTAAGGAGGATGTCCTTCACATCAAGCATGATGTGCAGGGATTCTGTGATATGTCATAAGATTCATCAGTTTGATGTCAAAAAAACATGACTTTGTAAATGAGAAAAGGTGAGGAAAATGAAGGACAGTGATTGAAAATGGGCTCCCAATCATCAAAGCCAAAGAGACACAGAAAGCGGGAACAAGACATCAAGAAGACCAATGACAGCTGTGACAGGGTGATTGAGCCTGTGCAGAAGGAGCAGCTAGATGTTGAGGACCAGCAGACCCAGACTGAGAAGGAGCTCCTCTATGCTCAGAAGCTGCAGCTCGAGGATCAGCTGGCTCAGTGTCAGCATGCACTCCAAGAGACCAGACAGAAAATGCATCTGGAAAACCAGCAACTAAAGAAGACTCTGTCAGAGCCAGCAGCTGAAAGGAAGGTGCTACAGCGCCAGCTCATGGAGTCAGAAGGGAAGCTGTTTCAAACTGGAGAAAAAATCAGCTCCCTTGAGTGTCAATTCCTGCTTTGTCATGAGGCAAGTGAGTCTTATGAGACGACAACTGAGGAGGCCCTGAAGGAGCTGAGGGACCTGACGGATGTCTACCGGCAGGCCAAAGCCGATGAAGCGCTCCTCCACGATCAAATAGAGCAGCTGGAGGATAAGCTGGCTCAGTCCCAGCAACTCTCTAAAACTCTCCAAGAGGAGAGCAGGAAATTGGAATCGCACTCTCGCACCCTCCAAGAGGTGACTCAGGATCAGGAGTTAAAAAACCAGCTGCTTGAGAAGGCCATGTCAGAGCAGGCAGCCAAGAGGGAGGAGCTACAGCGCCAGTTTATTGGAGCCAATGCTGAGCGGCAGAAAGCCTTAGAAAAAGCAGATGCGGTGGCCAAACTGTAGGAGAGCCAGGCTAACACGCTGAAGGAGCTGTTGGCCAGGATGGAGGATTTTGGTAACCGTAACTGCGCATTGGAGAGGACGGTTATGGAACTCTCAGAGCGCAACAGAGCCTTGGAGAAGGAGCTGGACAAGGCTAAGGTCAATGAATATTTTGAGTTTGCTGGGGAAGCTCAAAAAGAGAAGGAGACTCTGGAGGAGAAAACAGAGTCTTTCAGACAATTCAGCGAGCAGGATACAGAAGTGTTGTTTAAGGAGCACAAGCAGCGTATTGAAAATATGGCTGAGCAGTTGTCTGCATTGGAGCTGACCTGTGCTGAGAAAGAAGCACAGATGGAGAGGTCCGCAAGAGAGAAGAGGCACCTCGAGGAGAAATTGGAGGTGTATGAGCAGTACAGCAGGAGAGGGAGTAATCTGCAGGAGATGGATGCCCCTCGTCAGAGGTGCCTTGATGCAGAAAGGATGAAGGAAGAGATTAGCATTAAGCTTAACACCACCCTGCAAAAAACGGAGTTTATCTACATGAGGAAGCTGTCAGCCTGCCAGATGGAAGTGCAGCGGCTGCAGGACTGTCTGGCTGCATCACAGGAGGACCGTGTGAAGCTGGGCAAGGAGCTGGTCCAGATGCGCAAAGAGAACTCCAAGATCTCCATGGAGATGCACAAGATGCGCGTATCAGGACCTCTAGTGCAGGACAAAGCTGCACAAGTGGCACCGGAGGGACCTGAAAACCTAAAAGCCCTGATGTTTTGGATGATGTAATGTCTGGTATCAAGAAAGAGCGGAATCAGCACAGCCAGCATCTACAGGAGCGAGCGGTTCAGTTCAATGAAATGGAAAAGCAGCTCACTGATTGCCAACCAGAAAATGTTGAACTTCAGAGAAAGCTGGTGCTGGCAGCACGAGAGCTGGCTGCTCTGAGTGACGGGGAGACAGTCTAGTCAGCCCCCCCCTGGGCCTTCAGAGCTCTGCATTCCTGCTGCTGCTGTTGGATGTTCTGCCTCCCAGCATCCACCTGTGAGTTCTGTTCCCATGATCCCCTTTGGCGACTTGTGCTTTCATTCCCTTTAATATCTTTTCAGCAGATAATTTATTTATTATAAAGATATTGAGGCTTAGAGGGAATGAATAAATTGAGACAGAGCCTTGGGGAAAAAAATACTTTTGAAGACTACACATAAATTATTGCAGAATGGCACAATCAATGACTCAATAAAGTCCAAATTACAATGAAATCCTTCCAGATAAGTTTGCTTTTGATTTTCCACTGAATTACAATAAAAGACACTGTTCATGAACCATGTATCATTTACCTAAATTCCTGAAGCAGCAAGGGACGAAAACCACGGAAATCTCCGTACTCAGCCAACATAGCGGACGAGAGCTAATAGTTAGCCTGGCAAGCTAGCGCTAATGATAGGGAGCTAACATATTAGCCGCAGCTACCGGGTTGAATAAACTTTGGTGGAATCACTTTAACCAGCGACCACTTAGGCGACAGTTATCTTCAGTAGAGGCTGTCCTAATATTTTTCAGTTTTGATTTATTGGGGCCTGAGCCCGGAGGTACTCCGGGGCGAAGACCCTATAGTGTTTGCTCAGCACACTATAACACTAAAATGACACACGAAACAAGCTCCTAGCCTCACCAAATTTCACAGGCAGGTCACGGGGCGGGAGAGGGGGTGAGGTATACCATTGGTTTGGGGGGGGCAAGAGAAGATCTGTTTTGCAAGGAATTGTTTCTTTCTTTATTATTATTAGGGCCTGAGCTCGGAGGTACTCCGGGGCGAAAACCCTATAGAGTTTGCTCTACACACTAGAACACTAAAAACCCTAAAATAACACACTAAACAAGCTCCTAGCCCCACGTCGGCGCCGGCAAAAAATGAAAGAAGAGTCAATAGCGCTACCTAGGGACAGAAAAAACACCATAACAGCCCATAGGAACGTCCTACAGACACGGGACCGACACCGTTAGATTTGTCTCGTCAAGATGGAAAAATCATACACACGTACCACTGACCTAACTCCAACCGGATGTCCACAATTTGGACACAAAAGTCCAATTTTGGCCAATTGCACTCCCCAAACAAAATCAATCAACTCCTACGCCGTTCATGCTATGGCTTCCAAAATTGAATACATGACTCATTAAAAGTTATGAGTTATGAGATCAAAAGTTGTTAAAGGTTTTGATATAACCCACTCCGTTTCCATTTTCTAAGCCCTCAAACTTGGGGGCACATTTTCCACTTATAATGGAAGCCGATGGGGAGCTCATCTCCTCTCCAAGTACATACTCTCAAACAATCACTGATCACATCTAAACTCTTAACTCCCACAGCTTAGACAAACACACCATTGGATTTCTAGTATCGCTTCCAAAACTTCATACATGACTCTCCAAACTCTGCTGATTAAAAGTTGTTAAAGGTTTTTATAAAGCGAAAACGGTTTGGATTTTATAAGCCCTCAAAGTGGGGGAGACACTTTTTACACTTTTCACCTTACAATGGAAACCAATGGGGCACCTGTCTGCTCTCATGGTACATATTCTCAAACACTCGCTTTGCACATGTAAACTAAAAGTCCCACAGCCTCAAAATACACACCACTGTATTCCTGACAAAAATCCCTACTAAAATATGGTATTATGGGGAGATAGTTGGGCGGTGGAAGGAATACTTTGAGGAACTCCTCAACCCCACCAACACGTACTCCATGGAGGAGGCAGAGTTTGGGGAGTGCTTGGGGGGGGGGGGGGGGGGGTCATCCAATCCCCGGGGCAGAAGTTGCCAAGGCAGTTAAGCATCTCCGCGGTGGCAGACCCCTGGGGGTGGATGAGATCCGCCCTGAGTATCTCAAGGCTCTGTTGTGGGGCTGTCTTGACTGACACATCTCTGCAACATTGCGTGGACATTGGGGGCGGTGCCTTTGGAGTGGCAGACCGGGGTGGTGGTCCTCGTCTTTAAGAAAGGGGACCAGAGGGTGTGTTCCAACTATCGGGGGATCACACTCCTCAGCCGGCCTGAGCCTGGAGGTCCTCCGGGGCGAAGATATTATGTTTGCTCGAAAACACTTGCCACTTCAAAAGTTACTTTGACCCCCTAAACATGCTCGAAAACTCACTAAATTTGGTACACACATCGGGTGCAGCGAAAAATTCGATAATTTAAAAAAAACACGCTCTACTCAATAGCGCCACCTACATACACAGAAAAACACGCCACGGCCTGTAGGACTGTCCTACAGACTTGGGATCAACACCGTTTTATTCGTCTCATCAAGACGGACAAATCATACACAGACACCCCTGACCTAACTCTAACAGGACGTCCACAATTTGGACATAAATGTCCAATTTTGTGCCCTGAACAAACGCTATCTCCTCCTAGGGCGTTCATGGTATTGCTTCCAAAACTTCATACATGACTCTCCAAACTCTGCTGATTAAAAGTTGTTAAAAGTTTTTATAAAGCGAAAACGCTTTGGATTTATAAGCCCTCAAAGCGAGGGAGACACTTTTCACACTTTTCACATTACAATGGAAACCAATGGGGCACCTGTCTGCTCCCATGGTACATATTCTCAAACACTCGCTTCGCACATGTAAACTAAAAGTCCCACAGCCTCAAAATACACACCACTGTATTCCTGACAAAAATCCCTACTAAAATATGGTATTATGTTCCACTTTTGCCCAACATATGCAGAGCTATTTGATTTTGACACACTACAAATGTCAATATCCTCCTCTCTCTCCACTCTGACACAGACAGCAGAGAGCAGTGGGGGAGGGGCTCTTAAAGGACAGCTCTCAGCTCTGCTCTCACTCTCTGCATCAGACTCAGGCTTCTAACTCCTAAACTACAAGGCCCAGGGATTTGGCAATTACACCGTTGGATTCGGGCCAGCGTTTGGCACGGAGACTCAGGCCCTAACAACGTTGCTTGCAGCTTTAATTAGGGCCTGAGCCTATTGTGTTTGCTCGGCAGAGCAACACATTAGCAGCACTAAAAACACACACTAGTGTCCCAGCCCCCCCCCACACCCCCATGAGGCAGCTCAGCCGGACGGCCCGGAGCCGGTTTTCACATACACACATTCAAAACCTGGTACTAGAGTGTTCTTGCTGTCAATGAGCGCGCGCAATGTGCGCATAACGCACATAATGTAATTTCACCCCCAGAACATGTATGAAATTTGCTGAAATTCGGCACACTTGTCCGGTCTGGCTAAACATTTGCTAATCAAAAAAAAAAAAAAAAACCCACCACAAAACTCTATAGCGCCACCTAGGGAGCCACACAACTAAAAGATAATTTTACATAATTTGGAGCGCTATAACTCCTCCCACAAATGTCCCACAAACATGGCACCAACACCGTTGGACTCGTCTCATGAAGACGCAAAATTTGTACACTCTGACCCCTCACCAATCTACAACAGAATGTCCACAAATTAGACAAAACTGTCAAAATAACGACTTTTTTTACTCCCTGAACAAAACCTATCTCCTCCTAGGGCATTAATGCTATCGCTTCCAAACTTTCACACATTACTCTCCCAACTGTGCTGATTAAAAGTTGCTAAAGGTTTTTATATGACTCACTCGGTTTGGATTTTACAAGCCCTCAAAGTGGGGGAGACACGTTTCACGCTTACAATGGAAGCCTATGGGGAGACCGTCTCCTCTCAGGGTACATACTCTCAAACAAACTCTTCTCACATCTCCACCATACATCCCACAGCTTTTACAAACACACCACTGCATTCCTGACAAAAATCCCTACAAAAATATGGTATTATGTGTCACTCTTGACCAACGTATGCCCATTTATTTCACTTTTACACACTAAAATTCTGTTAATCCTCCTCTGCTCTCCACTCTAGCGCAGATCAAAGACAGAGCAGTGGGGGAGGGGTTCTTAAAGGGCCAGCTCTCAGCTCTGCTCTCACTCTCTGATCAGACTCAGGCTTCTTACTCCTAAACTACAAGGCCTACAGACTTGACCAATACACCGTTGGATTCGGGCCGGTGTCAGCGACGCGGCCATAGGCCGCGCGGTGGCTCAGGCCCTAACAACGCTGCTTGCGGCTTTAATTATGGCCTGAGCCTGAAGGTACTTCAGGCGGAGACCCTCTTATGTTTGTTCGTTTATAATTACTTTTTGTCAGCCTTACAAAATGTTTTTAATTGTGAATCTTGCTAGCATAACGGTAGCTTTGCTGCTAGTACCTGAGCCGCAGTGGCCCTATGAACTTAGCCATCTCCCACTGTCTAAATCATTTGTTTGTGAAAATTCTTTAAGCTCATTTAAGGACAGTGACATGTATGGTGAGGTAGATCAGTGGTTTTCAAACGGAGGGCAGAGGCCCCCTAGGGGGCCTCCAGGGGGCTGTGGTCCCCAGCCAGAGGCTAATGCCTTTGGGGGCCATGGCATGAAAAAGTTTGGGAACCCTCAAGCTTGATAATTCTGTCGGCAAAAAAACTGCCAACTCATATTTAATATTTGCCCATTGTACACAAACTTCATGCAAGTGTAACGTTAGCTTCCCTGCTTGTAGCCTACCTACAGGCTGAGTGAAGTTTGTCACTCATTATTGGCCCAGATTTATGGTCCATCCTATTTCCTGGAGAAGTGAGCAATGTTTTCATTACATGAGAATCTTATGGGATGAATTATGAAAATATTATTCTCACATCCTCAGGATGAGTAATGGCTCAAGAATACTGTTAGAGGCAGCACGGTGGTGCAGTGGTTAGCACTGTCGCCTCACAGCAAGAAGGTTCCGGGTTCAAGTCCTGGCTTGGGCACGGGATCTTTCTTTGTGGAGTTTGCATGTTCTCCCTGTGCCTGCGTGGGTTCTCTCTGGTACTCCAGCTTCCTCCCACCACCTAAAGACATGCAATTGGGGACGAGGCTGATTGATACTCTAAATTGACCGTAGGTGTGAATGCGAGTATGAATGGTTGTCTGTCTATATGTGTTGACCCTGCAATGGACTGGCGACCTGTCCAAGGTGAACCCCGCCTCTTGCCCGTAGCCGCTGGGATAGGCTGCAGCCCCCCCGTGACCCCAAACAGGAATAAGTGGAGGAAAATGGATGGATGGAAAACTGTTAGATTTTGAATGAGTGAACACTGAATACACCAGAATTGACGTACTCGCCCAGCCACTAATTCCTGATTATTGATATCCTGCTGGGCATTATCCCATAAATTATTATTGTTTTTGTTGTTGTTGATGAATCCAAAACACATTAATTTAATTAATTTCTGACTTTTTCATCACTTAGTATTTTCTGATTTTAATTCAAACCATGAACAAATCAGTGATGGAGGTTTGAATTCATGGCATCTCATAAAAACAACACATGCAGGAACAGTTACTTGTTAGTTTACTCTGCACAATGCACAGTCAATAGGAAACAGACAAGTCAGATCCCTATTTGGCATGACCATGGTTTATCTCTCCTGGTCCTCAAGCACTAACCATTTTTTTCCTATTTCTGATATGTTTGTACATTATATTCTTGGCATTCATTGGAGTCCGGCTGGAAACTCATGCATCCCAAAGTTATCCTTTCTATCACTGTAAGAGGCATTTGCTGCCATCTTGTGGCTAATTTGTGTTTTTCAAAGGTAGAGATCAAAGAGGTTTTGACTATGAATTGGTTTTGGTCCGTTTAATTAAAATACGTCAAAAACTGATTAAATCTAGTTTTATCATGGGGGATTTGCAACATTGCTTGACAGCCTGAAAATGCAGAGGTAAAAACACTCTTCAACAATGATTCAAAGACTGAATCAAGTAGAAGATTTGACCGTGGCTGCAGTAGTTTGTCCAAATGACAGTGGCAAGAGAGCTTGTCTCTTCAATATTGAGGTTCATTTTTCCACAGTTCTGTGATTATCGTATGTGAGCGAGTTATGATGTCTATATTGACTATTTTCATTCGCTTTTAAAGGTATAGTTGGTGATGTCTCCAAGATAGTGTCTGGTCCTCCTCTTCCTTTTCTTAGTTGCTTACTTACTTTTAACACACATGTCGATAAGAAAGAAGCCTTTAGTTTTCAATGAAGAAAAGTAAAAACAGCATTTTAATGTCACTATTTTGATTGGAATGATAAAGAATGAAGCTGATCTGCGACAGTCAATGCAGACTGTGGTTATGCTGTGTGACCTCCAGATGTGAATGTGTGTGTAACCGTGTGAATGTGATCAGGCGGTTCCTGTGATGGGGAACATTGCGTAGTACATGCCAACATTTCATGAATGAACCCCAGTGGTATAAATCACAAAGTTTGTCCAGCAGAGAGCAGTCTTACTGCATTGTTCACACAATTTTTCAAGAACTGTAGCAGCATCCCTTTCATGTATGACCAGTTCCAACATGATACAGTTCCTCATGAATTATCTAACAGTTTTATCTGTTACAAAACACTCGCAATCACGCACATTGGCCAAAATCTCAAATTTTGTTTGCAAATTCCATAGTCTGCTGTCATTTGGTACAGCTTTTGTACTACACTCTGTCTTCCGAAGAATTTATAAAGTATTTCAAAACAAAATCAGCTACTCATATGAAAGGTGAAAGAAATGACTCACCACACTAGCTTTGCCTGGATGTAAATAGAAACAACAGAGGTGACATCTTTGATAGACAGACTGATTGCTGATTGAATAGTTGAGCAAGGGAGCGCCACACCGCTGCAGTAGAGACTCATTATTATGCATGCAATTTTTCTGTCAGCTGTGAACAGACGTTTAGCATTGTTTAATGCAATTAAACCTGCAGAGTTTTTGTCTTTGGAATGAAATCTCAACTGTGTTGAAAAAAGTACATGATATACCTTAGCAATCGAGAAGCACTATAATTACCAACACTTTCCAATCACCTTGATGGAGTGACACTGGGAGAAGGGGGGGTGGGATATGAATGCATGATGTTCAAAAGTGAACAACGGCTGTTATCGCTGATCAAATAAGAGCCACTATATGTCATGATAAACACCGAGTGTACCACTGACAGAGGCTGGTTTAAATCTCATACGGTCAACCGTAGCTTTCATGGGCTTTTCAACAAACCAACAGGTGAGTAACAAAGCATGACTGTTACCACTAACCCAAAAAAACAATGAATGAAAAGCTGGTTCTACCTGAAGAGGGAGGCCTGGCATGGCCCTGTGCATCATCTGGGACAATGCTGCCTTACAACTTCTGTGAATGAATTGTTGGCAGCGCAGCCACGTTTGATGACGCAGTTCCTCCCTGCATATAGTATTTTCCTTTTCTGATCCAAACTGAGGAATTTTTCTCTGCTCTTCCGGGAAGCAAGATGAAAAATCAAGGACCAGTGGCCATGTGACCAGATGTACCTGCTGCCTGGCAATAGGTGAAGGAGACAGACATCAGATCAGGTTTTGGCCTCGGTGCACTGCAAGGCAAAACCAGGGCCACAATGATATTTCATGTTGTGAAGAAAGAATCCAGTCCAGAAGCTGTACTACGAAGAGTCTGAATGTGCCCAGTCGAGGTGTATGTGTGAAAACTGCAGGGTTTGTTTTTCTCTTATAAAATCCTCTCGGGAGAAATGCAATTCACACTGCGATATTGTTGCTTTCCTTTTCGAACAGATGCTATAATTATGTTAGGTAGCAACAAATGCAGAGGCATTATAGCACAGATTCAAGTGACACTCTCCAACATATGCACTGATAAAATAAAGAATCTGGATACATTTTAAAACCCGAAAGGGAAAACAAAGCGAATATTTGCAACATTTTTACTTTTCTGTCTAATTTCGCCCTTGATATTATTTTTTTGGATAAGAGTTTAAAGCAAAGTTTTGATTCATTTCACCTTTTTTCTGGTTTGCATTGATATTATTGGCACAATCTACATTCAGCCAAATTATAAATGCAACACGATTGTTTTTCCTACCGTTTTTCAGGGGTAAAATATATAAGAGTTTCATTTGCATTAAAAGTTTATCACAAATTTTGTTCGCAGTTGTGCTCAAATCCTTTTTGGTGGGCACTTTGCCTTTCACAGTAAAAGAAAAAGGCATCATTCTATCTTTGAAAACACAAAACTTTATCATGTTGGGAACGATGGTCATTAAAAGAACTGTCATGCACCCTGATCCAGGGCATGTCAAACATGCTCACTTGTCTCCAGATCCTTGCAACGTGCTGCAACAGGAGGTAACGGCGTTGGATGGATGGCACGACAACGGGTCACAGGATCACCCCACAGCATGCATTCAAATCCACAACAATAAATTGTTGACATCATAGTGAATTGATGACCATTTCTTTTAACACAAGGACACCCATCATCTCTGCTGTGGCAGTTTTAGTCTCAATCCCTTGTCTGATTGTTTGTTTTTGTGTCAGATCTCCACCAGACGTGAGCTCACTTGGGGAGAATCCACTATACTGAGCAAATGTGGATTTTCCCTCTCTGCCTTTTTGCAGCCCATCAGCTCCTCTTTATCCTCTTTCCTCTCTGATCAAGCAGCGCCAGCGCGTTCACAGCTTTGCTTCATGACTCCTTCTCCACATAATGAAGCGTTGATTGCTGCATGAACTGTCAAGCCATTAGTGGTCCCTGTGGTAAACAAACCACTACATGCAGTCACCAATCTCTGATATTAAATTTGAGGTTTTACTGTGGAGTTCTTGGAATGAACTGCAATAACTGATATAATTCCATTTCTGATCTTAGGAGAACATGCAAAAGTGGTCCCTTTCTCTCTGTCAGCTGTATGAATTTGCCAGCCTTTAACACATGGCAGTGATAAAATATTACTTCCTTTGGGTTTCAGATTAAAACCATGTTTTTATCTGTTGACAGTCGTGTCAGATAATAAGAAAACACCAGAGTACAGCAACAAAAAATATAAAATATACACTCACTCTAAATTTGAGTAGATACAAAAAAAATAAAATAATGCAGTGTAATATGAGCCCTGCACAAAATTCCCCTGGAGAAGAGTAGTTTCCTATCCGCCTGACAGAGGCGTTGATTTATTTGGATTGTCCATTTGGAAACCACTGTAGTTCATACAAATGAGAAGGAAAAATACTTCTCTTCAATATTTAACACTATAAACTTTGTGAAAGGAGGATTTATCATACTGCAGTTGTATTAGTGAGTCTATCAACCACCCTGGGGCTCTAAACGTTGAAGGCCCATGAAGGTTTACTGTTCTCTTTGTGATTTCATGATGATAATAATAATAATAATTATAATAATATAATACAATCGACTAGAATCCTTGATAAATTGAAATGGTGGGTTCTTCACCCGAATTTTAAAAAGGGGCTCTGTGTGAAATCTAGTAGAATGTACTACTACTAATGGCACTGAACTGGCATGTATAGGTATTTACCGAAACGTGTGCACAATGAAATAAGAATTTATCGACTGCCATTCCTAAATACGCACGCTCCTACTTATATTTCATCATTTTATCAAATCTGAATTGAGTTAGAGGGACAATTAATGTGTATTGTTATTGCAGGTGAAGTTGGGTGACCACTCAACAATGAATTTATTTGCGGGTGCACACTGCTTTCTGTTCTATTTTAATACCTCCATCTCATTTTAATGATCATCTTTTGCCAAACAAGTTCTTTCTATCATTTCAAAGTCCTCCTCACACT
Organism: Aulostomus chinensis; assembly: GCF_037954235.1. Classification (NCBI taxonomy): domain Eukaryota; kingdom Metazoa; phylum Chordata; class Actinopteri; order Syngnathiformes; family Aulostomidae; genus Aulostomus; species Aulostomus chinensis. Next base: position 21,361,806 of record NC_141324.1, read on the forward strand.
GGTACTGGAAATGTACAGATGTCTTTAAGCAGCCGTTAGCCAACATGAACCTTTTCCTCGGAAATATTCATTGCGAAATATAAAGTGACTCTGCTTTCATTGGTCTCGAGCCTTACCAGAATGTGGCCTGTACGTGCTTTTATTTTTCTTAGGAGAAAACTGCCTGGTTTCCGGTGTCATTGTCGACAGTGGTGCACATGCCGCAGCTCGCGGACCGCAGGCTTGCTCCACTTGATGCCCACACATTCACGCTCACGCGCGCGCAAGTCGCTCACACTCACGGATACAGTCACACACACACACACACACACACACAAACACACACGCACACACACACACACGTACACACACATTCCGCCAGTGTCTCTCTGTAGTCACCGTCTTGCGTCCAGAAACGGATGTGCTTTGGGATCTAGCTGCCGGTGTCTCCCATTCGGCGAGGATGTGAAGAGCTGCTACAGGTAAACTGGGCTTTCAAACCGTTTATTGATACGTTTCGGGGATCAATAGCTTATCAATACACCACCGTCTGCTCACTACGGATTCACACCGGTAAGGAGCTCAGCTGGTGGCGATGCAGTGTGTCTTTGAACCCGGGTTTGTTTTGCAGTGTGACGGTGGTGAGTCGCACAGGCTTCATTGAACTCTCCACTTCATTGGCGTGATTGTAGCAGCAGCACCGGTACGTGACACTGTCGGGCATTTTACATTTTTTTTTTGGTATTTTGTCTTTTAAATGTGGCCTTGTTACTGTATTTAGGCGAATGTAATATCACACAGTGATCCAATAATATAGCCTAACCTTCACATTTTGATGGAACCTTTTTTTTTTTTTTTTTTTTTGGAGAAATTTCAAACATTTCGTTGTTCTTTTTTTTAAATGTGCAATTCAAAGTTCACGTGGTGACTGACGGCGGTTACGGCTCGCGCCCAGCTAGCAAACATTATGAGAGGAAATTGTGGTGACAAGCAGCAATGATGCTAATTTGATCGGCTAAATTAAGACCCTTCCTTGAAGGAGGTCTTGCATATTAAACGGGTTTCTATTATTTTTTTTATTCTCCACATTAATCAAGCCGTTAAATATTGGTAATGATGATGTGACTCTGGCTTCATGTCACAGAAACAACAGAGGGACACACGCTGAGAGGCTTGTCGGGATGAAATTTCAACTCATACGCAGATTTACAGCTAACACAGCTGGATGGACGACGGCTGTGGGAGAAAGGCTACTAAATATAACACGGTTGCTATATTACGCGTATTGATCAGCCAAACCTTAAGATTTAAAAGACCCGTGTCAGAATGTGGTGCATTCATTTTCTGCGTTTTTTTTTTTTTTAATTATTATTATTTCTGTGTATCTTCCGCCTCAGTGAGAAGTTGCGAGCTCAAGTCAGTTTGTCGCCTGTGGCTGTGGATGAGAGGACAAGAGATTCCAATGTGTTTCTAATTCGAGAAGACCAAGTGGTAAAGATAAGCGTGTGGGCAGAGTGTCAGCACTGTGAGGATTCATTTATCAGGATTGTACTTTCAGAGGAAAGCTGAATTGGTTATTTTGATGGACCGTAGGAACCAAAGACTCCCCCACATATTCACGCCACAGAATACAATTATTTGCGTTTCTGTGAGCTAAGACGTGATTTAAAAAGGAGGGAATGACAACATTTTTTTGCAGGGTGGTACTAAGATGAATTTGTATTTGCATTTATGAAGAGGGGCTTCACATTACCGAATACAACTGACAGTGACGCCTCCTAAATTTGTGCCAACTGTTATTAATCAGTTGCAATGAAAGCTGCCATGTGTGGACCGTCCAACGACCGGGGCATTTCCCCTGGAGTGGCCATTTATATTTGAGTTTTTCAACTTTTTTTTGTTTTTGTTTTTTTGTACTCAAAATGGCAGTTGATGTTTTAAAAATTTGCTTTAACTTATCATTACAAAGCTAACATTGATAGCACCACATGCATCGATGGTGGTTCCCTGGCATTCACCATTCAATTCTCCACCAAGTTCTCCTCCCCCTCCTCCTCTTCATCTTCTTTTTTTTTGTAAAAGTGAAATAACATGATATGCTATCTATAACTAGTTGACTTTTTCACAACGCACAACCAAATCATTCCAGATTTCATGCCTCCTTTAACTAAATGACTGAATGAACCCACACTGCTCCCTCCCTGAATGTTTGCCTCTGTTACCATGGCAACTCTGCTGTTGGTACTTGTTTTAAATGCATGCTGCAATACTCAAGTAATATTAATACTCCGTGAAATTATGGCAGTGTCATTTTACTCTGAGCGTGCGTGGGTGGGTGGGAATATGAAAAGTTGGGTTTTACCTCATCTGATAAAAACGAAATATTGATACTGTATTGATTTCATGAATATACTACCAAAATTATTCAAATCTAGATGGTTTAATATGAATTTTTTTTTTTTGCCTCATTAAAAGAGGAGTAGCTGAATATATTTAGACCTCTGCCTGCTCAGTACTGTAGGATCATTTGGATTTGCCTTGCTTCAAACCTGACAAGTCACTTATATCTGCAGTATAATTATTACTGACGATAAACCTTACAGTCTGGTGCTACATGTTGTACCCTTGACGGCAGAAAATGTTCCGTTCCCACAGTGGTGCTGCCAGCTTGGCTGTGTGCTGCTAACTATGTCAGTGTTTGTTGATGGAACTAAAGTGAGAGATCATGTTCTTCTTGCTGTACTTGAGACGAACAGCGCTCGTATAGAGTATCTGTTCGGCAGGAGGAACACCAGCAGAAGAGGCCTGGATTATCTCCGTCACAAGATTACTGCCGCAAGTCATTCAAGTGACAGTGAGAACCCTGAAAAGTCCGGGGTCAGTTAGCTCTTTGCTAAATGGAGGATAATATAAGGGATCTTTAGTGTGTAAAAAGGGGTCAAAGGAGGTGTATGTTTTGTATTTCCCCCTGAACAAACCACTCATCTTTCTTGTGTTCATTAACAAATATTTTCCCTTTTTTCTATCCCCCTCTCACACTTTCCAGACACCACAGGCGACACGTCCTCATATTAAAGCCTTACTGAAACATTGGCCTGTCATTGATATTTTGCCATTAACCACAAAAATCCTGTATACGCTGGCCCCTATACCACATATGGCTGTGAAAGTGGTGTTATTTAGTCATTCAGACGTAGAGGGTATGATGTTCCAGGCTAAGGTTGTGCTGGTTGAGTGGCAGACAAATATAGCTGCCTTAGTGTGGTTGAATGCAGAGGGAAAAGCAGAAAACAGGATGTTTTAAAAGAATTTGTGTTCAAGTCCGGTCACCATCAGCTTGATGTTTACTTTGGTTTCCAGCCACTCTCTCTCCAAACAGAAGCTGATCTCCAGACGTGAAACTCAGAACATAACCTTTTCTGCAGCAGGTTGGTTTACAGTACAAGTTACACTTGTGATCCAGCCATGTTACAGGAGAGCCACCTTTATGAGATGGACAACTTTGGCTTCACCATACCTTGTTTATCCGTTACTGCTAATTCGGAGTGAACCCCTCTGATCTGACCATGGCAGCAGTGCAGGAGTCATGATCGTGTGGATAGATGTCCAACCACCTCCACTGTTGCTTTGAAAGACAGTTTCATGAGGGTGAAAGTTCAGAGTAAAGAGCCGTGCTGATTAATCTGCTCTATGTTTAGACTCTAGGGTTGCCTTTTGATGCTTTCTGGATACATGTTTCAGACAGCACTTTGTCTCTGACCTTCAAACTATTTCAATTCATTAGCTAGTTGATGACTCACTCGTGGTGTCGGAGAGAGTTTCTGTTGGTACTTTCACAGCTCTTGGTTTTGATGTGCTGCCTAGACTACACATCCCGTGAACACAATGATGACTTGACACTAAAATATGATGTGACAGGTTCTGTCTGAGCAGCCTGTTACTCCTCCTCCGTGAGTTCTATTCAATGTGTGATACTCCCTCTTGTTAAACATGGCTCCATTTAAACTTCCCAGAAAACATTTTTACAGACAGAACTCGTGTCTTGCATGTAGAGATGTTAATATACCTAGCGGACAGAACCCTCCTTGGGGTTTCTGTGCGTCGTGGATCATTTACAATTTCAGTCAGCATTCCTGTCCCAGGACTATTACTTGATTCTAATACTAAAAATGACAAGTTTAATGTCCTGAAAATATAATTTAACATTTTCATCCATCTTATTTCTGGGGAGGAGTGTAACAGCCAGCGACTATGTTCAGCACCAGATAAGGGGCCCATTTTGTCACTTTTCCAGCAACACTTGCCAGCACTAGCTACTAAAATTTTAATATCTCTGGGTTCCTGGCTGTTAGTCAGGGAAAATGATAAACACCAATATTTGCATGGGATTTCATAACACTTTTCTTGTATTTTAAAGCAATCAGGAATAAAAAAAATCAACAGATGAGGCAATAATATGAGCTCACTCGATGAAATAAGGGTCGTAAAGGTGTCAGCTCTCCTGCCTTAAACAATGCGACTAGCTAGAGGGGGCAGTCTAAGATTGGATCAACAGCCACATTTTAAAGGCCCATGCTACACCCCTCCTTCAAGTTTAATTTACATTGGCCTGGTAATAATCATGCTGACAATCAGATACACTAACTTATGCAAAACATCCCCTCCTGTCAGATTTAATAACACTGACTGAAGGGCGAGACAGATGCCAATCAAGCACCATCTGTACACAGCATGCTCACACATATTTTATACCAAACATATCTGGGTATGTGAGTCTACAGGGGCTTTAACCCACTTCATTGGTTCCCTGTTTACAAAAATGGAGATGCCACAAGATAAAAACAAGGGATCAAAAGTTTATGGGGAAGTTTTCAAGACAACAAACAGGATTAAAAGTAAGTACTACAATGTTTTCTCATAGTAATGAAAAGAAACAGGTCCTGGGCTCACTGACTGACTGACCAACCGACCCCCCCATTGTGGAAACATGACGTGTTGAGAAGTGCTGGCTCAGCAGTTGTCAAGAGCATTACAGCACTTGCAGTTTAGTTTCTGAATGCTTATATAGGATCATTATGTTATTTGATCCCATAGAAAGGCAGCTATTGAGTCAAGCGAGACTAATGTTGCTGTTTCAAATAACATAAGAGGACACAAATACATGAAAACAGACATTCTTAGTCATTTATTAGTTTCTGACTCATGGAAAGTGGGGAAAAGCAGCACAATTTCATCAACAACTACAGTATCTCTTAATCTTAACTTTAACCAAATCACATATATTTATGCTGTTCAACACTCTATGCTTAGATAACTTTTATAATTCATCTCAGGAGGAAAAAAGCTTGTGTTTTTGATGTCTGGTCGAGCTGATTGTTGGAGCCCTGGGGCAGACAGAAACCCAATAATTCTATAATCTTCATGACAAAATATATATTCTCAACTTAGAAATAATATCTATGAACAATAAAACATCCATCCATTTTCTGCTGCTTTTCCTGTTAAGGGCCGTGGGGGGCTGGAGCCTATCCCAGCAGCTTTCGGGCGTGAGGCGGGGTTCACCCCAGAGGGGCCGTCACTGGGCCAACACACATAGACAGAGAACCATTCACACTCACAGTCACACCTTCGGTCAATTTAGAGTATCCAACTAACCTCATCCTCTCTTGATGTCTTTGGACTGTGGGAGGAAGCTGGAGTACCAGAGAGAACCCATGCAGACACAGGGAGAACATGCAGACTCCACCGCAATCATGGAACAGCAATCCCTATTAAACAGATTATTGACACGCAAAGAAAACAGTGCTGATGTGAAAACCTTTTACAATCCAAATTAACTCAGAAGTTTTAACAGCTTCTTTCTTTTTTAACAGAGTCACATTTATTATGATACAACAGAAAACACCACACAGAAAGACCCCATACTTAAGCCAGGGCTCAAACCAGGAACCTTCTTTCTGTGAGGCGACAGTGCTATGTATTTGTGTTGCCAGTCCACATATATTTGGGCAAATATAAGGATGAGTGCAAGTGTGTACTGCTTCTTGTTAACGTTGGCTGTGGCCTTCTTCAAATAAATGTGACTTTTTAACTTGGACAGTGTGTGAGATTGACAGCCAGCCACAACTTGCTGTTTCTGCTTATTTTAACCTGAAAGTACAAACCCTGCTGCTTACCATAGAATCGACATATGTCACCAGCCTTGAACATTCCTCTGTGGCAACTGAACAAAATCATTTATTCACTGGAGCAAGTGAATGGGATCATAGAACCAGTAACCAACCTGAAAGGAAACAAAGGTTTAGCTATCATGCAGTACTTCCAGACAGAAGACTCTCAACATCTAACAGAGATTGTACTGTATAGAGATGGTACTTGGCTGTAATTATGTACCGATCTGCACCTGATGGTATGTAACGGACTGGAGTTAAGGGATCAGACAGTAAAATGTGCCTGAGCTGCACTATAATGTACAGGTAGGAAAGTGGAGGAAGTGAAAAAGACATCACAAGACATAAACATGATACACTTGAGCAAAAACAGTTCTCACAGTACTTTGTCTAATGTGGGAGTTCAGGCCTTAAACAAATCATTTTCACCTGATTTTAGTTGTCAACCAACAAAATACAGAATCAGTTTTGTCCTCCAGTTTTTCATGGAAATTCCATTTATCCCTCAACCCTCCAATGATTGCATTCTTTTAAAGATATAATGCCATGTTTTTTTAGGTGCCCATTTCAACAACAAATTAAGACTAAAACAGGTGCTTATGTGTTAATAGATCTGACTCAGTCATCATCCCCATCACTATCCTCCTCTCACTGTCCTGGTCAGCAGTGTCACTGATCCTCGCTGAAATAAAAGCTACTCCATAAATCAGTATTCTCCTCTGCTTCGTCATTGGCATTCCAGCTGTTGAAGACAGTTTGTTCCCCACTTAGAACAAGCAAACACAGCAAAAGTGCAGCTTCATCTTTTTTTCTTTTTTTTTTTAGAGGATTACAGCAATTAGTTCTCGTTGTAGACACTGGCGACAAGTAATATCGGGTTACATCATATCTAGAGTAAAATCTTGACACGATGCATTTTAATGCAAGGTTTAAGGCAGTTTATGATTTAATGTCATCAAGGCGTTTGGGGAACCACATTCAGCAAAAGCCATTGCAGCTATGACGTACATTTTGGCAATGTTATTTAAACTAGATAAGATAAAGATTTCATTTAAGATATAAGGCCTATGTTTCACATTTTTCTTGAAATCATATCCCATGAAAAGGCTAAGATATGTAATGTTTAAAATGTTAGTCAGTAGTTCTCTATTCTGCCTGAAGGTAGGTAGCTTTAACCATCTATTGATGTGAAATTGGTTCAGTAATATATCATTTCATTTCAAAAAGAATGCTCTTGACTCTTGAGTGGGCCACATGTCCGACTGAGTCTTTACAGACCATAATATCTGTTGATCTGCATTAAAAAAAAACAACAACTACTGTTTGCGCCTGTACTGTACATGTGTATGTGTTTTTTTTATGGTGAATTTTATGTTATGCAGTAAAGGACACATTTTGGAAAACATTTTCCTGTTTGAATGAAAAAAAAGCTGATTGAATTTGCAAATATGTTGAACAATGCTCCCCCCCCAGTCAGATAGCATTTATGAAAGCATTATGTTTCGGAGATTTATGCACATTAAATCGTGTAGAATTAAGTGATGATGTAGATCCTAGTTAGCCTCTGTTTAATGAGAAGGCTTTTGACAAATACAGCTGTCACTTCTATTTTTACATTTCAGAGCACTGTTTCTAGTGAATCAGCCTACACGCCCGGGGCAAAGACTGAAGGTTGTGATAATGGATATTTAAATGTATCATGAAATTCAACATAGATATGTTGTCTGGCCTAAAAAAAAAAATCGAACAAAAAGCATTGTCCATTGTGCTTTCTTTTCCAGATTCAGTGCACCATTGCTTCACACAGTTCAGCACATGCTCACCTTTGCATAGGCAAATAACAGTTATCCATCACTATCGTGTCTCCATCCTGCCATGTTAAGCTCGATATGCTGCTACACCGTCCTCCTGCTGCTCATGTCATTCGCTGTATTCAGGTACCATTTTATGAGGGGCAGCAAGAAGGCACATTATGTTATACAGTAGCTTATGTTAAGCTTAGTTACATACAGTGTAAGCCATATTGTCAGTACTAAAGATTGAAAATGAGTTTTCTTCATGTTTATACTAGTTGAAGAGGGGGTTTGATAAATTACTCTTATTGGCTTTATGCTCAGCATTTGTTGTACTCATAGTGAGAAACATTGTGTTGTCATTAAATCAAGTAAAATGTGTGCCAAAACTAGTGGAAGCAGTGTTGATCCCTGGGGTACACCGCTTTGATGATTAAATAAATTAGATTAACTCCCTTTGATGATTGGGGTTTTATGAAGGCAAGATTTAATAGTAATAGTGCATTTTGAGATAGACCAACTGCATGAAGTTTATCCAAGTGTGGGTGGTGATTGGTCAACTCTAGTTTAACACATCCATTTAGCAGAAATAATAACAAAAACACGCCTAAACAGTCCAGAGAAGATACCAACATGATTAAACAAGATGTGTCAGGCCCCTTGAAGAGACTTAGAGAAAAGAAATTCAACTTTTCATGGTTCTGTCTTAAATGTTACCATAACACACTTCACAACCATGACCAGTACTGCTTTGTAGCCTTCATCGTACAATCCTTGCACCTCTGACAACGGCCCTTCTTTGAATGAGTGTTCTGTTGTCCCATGTGGGTTTTTTTTTTTTTTTTTTTTTTAAATATTTAGATATCCTAATCCCTGACAGGAACTTTACAGGGACATATTTGAACAGGATATAAACTTGTGGATATAAGTATAGAATGTTGTTCAAAATAAGAAGTAGACCCTGGCCATGACTTCGCAACAGCTACAGGCATGCGTTTTCTGATGTCACACCACATTAGCTGTGCACTCCACATATCACAACAGTCATCTAGTTGTGCAGACTATGTAAGAGAATCATAACGACTCCCAGTAGGTGACACCACATCAACATGCGTAACAGTCATTTTTAAGTTTTCTGTGGCTTTTTCAGACTGTGGACATTCAAGCTATAAATAAGAATATTCCAATTAAAATCAGTTACATCGGATAACTGTTAAAGATGTCAATTATACCCCTCAACATAACCCATGTTATGCACTATACTGTCTCCTATTAAGGTGGATCAAATTGTAGGGGACATGTTTCTTGAATTCCACCATGCTTTGAACTCTGTATGTTGTGCTCCTGCAGGCTTCTTGCTATTGTAGCCAACTCCCCTGTGCTCCCCATGCATGTCTTAAATGGGTGTATTTTGGTGCACTGTTGTAAATTATACATAAACTCTAGCTGGGCAGTCCGGCAGAAACCGTCTTGCATTTTCAATTCTGTCATATTGAGGATGGACTCTCTGCCCTTTCCTCTCAGTCTCTCAAGAGCTGCTTTAGCCTTCTGTTGCCCAGCTCTCTGCAACTCTGGAACTTCCATCCTTCATTTCCCTTGATGTCTTCGCTGCTTAACTGGGATGAGAGGAAAATTCTTAGGGTGATGATATTTAAGCCAAAGAGCTTTGCCTATACGATTTATGTTTGAGTGTGGCGGTGTACTGATCTTTCCCGACAGGATGGATAAAGTTTTACATTCTATTGTTTTACACAAGTTGTGAGGCACGAGATTCCCTATTATTATGCTGGAAAGTGTTAGTGTTTTTACTGTCCTGATGTAGAAGATATTATTTAATCTGTTTCATTTAGATTTGGAACATTGTGACAACATGAACTCAGAGACCTTCATTCACTTGGGCAAGATACTGTGCTGGCTATGCATTCAGTTCATTCAAGTCTTATTGTAAATTTGAGTATTTGAATGTGTTACTCAAACAGGCCTTCTAGCCCTCACTCATACCTGAAAGAACATTTTCCACTAATGGAACCCTCTTGCATTTTGTCTAAATTACTCAAAAACAGATGCATGTGAACAGCAGAAATTAATGCAATTGTGTTTTTAGGGAAACCAGATAACCATATAAATCCGGAAACCCTGCAGAGGGAGACAGACTGTGATTGTGGATGGGTCAAACTGTTTGATTCTCTTTGAAATACATCAATGACTCTTTACTGCCTTGTCAATTCAGTTTGATAACAGTTCACTTGTAATTCACAATTATATGATGCATCTTGTTGCATCTGACTGTATTACAGCCTCAGTGGTCTGTCTTACTGCAAGTGCTTTCAAATGTAAATGACAGACAAACAGCTTTCATTTCCAGCACATACTTTGATATCATGTGCTGGTACCATGATATTTGAGTCCTGGTTGCAGTTAACTCAGGGTTAAAAACTGCTATCATGTGTATTGCAGCTTATTTTACAGTCTTGTCCAGCTCTTGTTTACCAGGTAGTTCATAATATCTGAAATGTCCCTAGATGTCCATTTTCAAAATGCTAGGTGATTTTTTTTTAAATCACTTACTGCAGGTCTCTTACACATCATAACATAATTATTTTGTCAAATTGTATGATTTGTCTCAGCAATGTAATCTGCCCAAAAATGCTTGAAGTGGTTTACTCAAAAGGAAATGTAATAGTCAGGGGTTGTCATACAAGCTGTTTGGAGAGTTTTCTTGGAGATCTATTTATTATTACCATGTTACACTTTGTGTGGAGAAAGTGGGGCAAAAACATTTGTGGGGAGAGCCCTGTCACATGGAATCACTTTGGAGAAAGAAAGAACAGGGACAGAGAGGTAGAGACAGAGGAAAAGAGAGGGAGGGGGAAGAGCGAAAGGGGGGTTTCCCCATTTGTCAGCCTGTCTTGTGTAGCCCACTGACCTCAGAGAAATGAGGAGCATCCCATCTGCACGGCAGCTTGTCGCAATGAGTAACAGTTCCTGCAAACCAATGGAGGCATTCAAATTACCATGCATGCTAAAGTCAGCTGAATTAACCTAGTCAACATGAAGTACGTTGATGAGCTTCTGTAAGAAAATAGTATAATGTATGCATGGGATGAGATAAGGAGGATATTTTTAGGCTAGTGAGCATATACTTGTGTGTGCAACTGTTTGTGTAGAGGCTTTAAATGAGCTCCACTACACCTGAGAGAAGAGACTTGGACGACTGTTGGTCCCACAGGGAGGAATGAGCCAGCTGCACAGAGAGCAAGCTGAGGTAGGCTTAAGTTTGTCTCATGGGATACATTCACTATGGTGTGTGTGTGTGTGTGTGTGTGTGTGTGTGTGTGTGTGTGTGTGTGTGTTACTGTCCAAGGGCATTTTCACAACTCCCTTATTTAGTCCAGTTCAGTCGAACTGTGGTGGTGAAACTATGAATTGCACTCAGAAGCCCAACAAAGACCTTATCGTAGATGTGAACTTGGTCTTGTCATCACCAAACAGATGCACTTTAAAACAATATATATATATATATTTTGTTTGTTCCCTGTTTGATTTAATCCTTGAATTCACCACTGAACAGCTCTAGTGATTGTGTTTCTAAACCTGGTGAATTGTATGTACTAATATTACTGGCAGCACTGAATAGTTGAGATGGTTAAAATAAAGATGGTGAATATTCACTTAAATCTTGACCACTGAATTCCATAGATTCTTGCAGCTTGTTGAGGTAATATAAACCCATGCCTTGAGGAAGCAGGAAGTGCTAAATTGGTTATTTTAGAATCTATCCATCTGTTACGGTTTAGTCCAAATGACTTTGGAAGTGTAAACCGACACAGAAAGAGTGTGTTTGTCAGTGGCTGTCCTGAGCAGAGTTGGAAGACTGCGATTTCTAAGTACACAGCACTCTAACACTTCCCAGAGGACATGTCGGATTGGCAGTAAGCTCTCAGGATGATTGCAGGAACACTGAGACATGAGTCAAAATCTCACTGTTTCCAACAATAAAGAATCAGACAAAAGCTGCAGAAACACTGACGACTGCCTCCAAAGTCCTCCAACATTTCCAGTTTGTAATGAGGAAGTGAAGAAGGCTTGTGTGTTTCTCAAGAGCAGATTGGAGTCTTACCATGAGACCTGCTGCACAACCCCTGTAGTTTGGACCTGTCTTCGGTTTTGACACATTTGATAACATTGTTTTCTGTTTGTTTGTTTGTAACCTTGGTGTTTGAACACAAAACATGCTTTAGTGGCTTTTAAAAGCCTATTTCACGAAAGCAGAAATGCCCCTAAGTAAAATGTGTTTTCAAATGGGATGGCCCACTGTGCCTGAAATAAAAAGACTTAATCCACCAGGACTTGACAATAAGGATTGCTTGATTGCCCTGGGCAAGTGAAGTGCCACGTCCGGCTTGTAAAGCGCCAGTTCACTCGCCCAATTAGGCAAGTTGTAGAAATGAGGGGAGACGAGCAAAATCCTAGTTTTTTTCATGGCCGGTTTTCAGATTTGTGGTTATATTGCTTTTGTAACATGTATTCTGTCAGACCGCTGCTTTTAAAACCTTCAAAATACGCAATGAAGTGTTTGATTCCGCTCCAGTTCACCTCTGCAGAATGTTGCTTTTGTCTGCCATTGTGACTCTCTACACGCTGGTGAGGATGACTGGCTTTAGATTGATCAGAAATAACCCTTAGCTACAGTGTTCTTTCTCTTGCAGCCAGAGGCTAAGATTTCTGTCTTTCGAGTCAACACTTAAAAGCTGAACATGTGGTGCAAAATGGCGTGAAACCCTGCTGTTACCTCGCCTTACTCTACTTTGGCTTCAAGCTGTCGGCCTGACGTCTCATTCTGAGCGGTTGCCATTCCTCCAGGCCCGTGGAAGCTGAATGAGCAGCTCAAAAATTAAAAATGGATATATTGTTTTATTAAGAGGAATGGAAGAATTGTTTTGTGTACATTTATGTAGTAGTTTTTGATTTTCTCCACAGGGATTTTTGCCTGATGCGGTAGTACTACTATAACCAGAGCTTCTAGTTTTTATTCATTGGTTTGAAGGTTTTTTTTTACTGAGAGGCTTTTTCATATATCATTCATAAGCTGAGGTACTGTACCTCATGTACAGTACAGTGTATTCTGTTCTGTAAAAAAAAAAAAATCTTGGCGATAGAGAGCATTTTTGTTTTCATGGTGTGACAAAAATAGATATGCAGGATCCCCTCTGTGTAAAAGCCTTTAGCTCCAATATGTCTACCACATGAAACCAGAATTTTGAACTCAAAGAAGAAATTAAGAAATCAGCTGATGTTTCATGGTGTTGGTTGATTGAGTGACTCTGGTTTGTTGCAAACAGTTCGACAACGGTGGGTACAGTCAACTCTTTTATGGTAAGCCACAGATTCATATTCTGGCAAAAAACAAACAAACACTCCAACCATAAATCTTGAGTCCACAACACTTTATTACATCCATAAACACACACACAGACTCATGTTGCATCACTTCAAGTCTGTTGTAACTCAGTTTGTGTGGAAACAAAAACTACATCTGCACTCTGACCTTTTGATTGGCACCTTTGAGCCAAAGAGCCTCAATGTCCAGTTCTACAACAGCCAATGAGAGAGAGCTGAACAGCAGTGCCTGTTCCATATATCTATGGAGTAAAAACCAAGCCTGTCGATGCAGACTGTGTCTACGGAGGAAGATTACATCCCGTCCACAGGGGAGGGGAAAACACACTGCTGGGAGGGTTGCTTATTGTCATATAAAATACCTAAAAGATGCTGTGTGTTTGGATGCAACTTGTTAAAGAACCCAGAACTAAGTTTTACAGTTGCTTAACCAAATAATGAGGTAAAAAAATAAGCATTTATAGATAAAGAATAACCTAGAACAAAAACAACTGCAATGCTGCATAAAATGAAAGACACCCTTAAGTGTGTGTGGTTTTCAAGTGTGTGGCGCTCCTGTCTCTATGACTGACACTACACACAGCCAAAGAAATCTGACAATGATCATATGCTGTTTAAATGGGTCATTGCACAGCAGAATTCGTTCACGACAGTGGTGAAAGGGACATTGTTGCCTTTTTATTTTTTGGAATACTCCAGCAAAGCACACAACACTGACACCAAAACCTTACACCGAACATGCAAAACATTGTATGCAAATAATAATCCAATAAAAATAATAATTGAAAAAAATAACTATATCTCCAAATATGTGAAGTATGGATGTGTATTCTGAGCAGAACTCATCCTACGGTGCCACTCCTCAAACCAACAAACTGTAGTCGAAGACAACAAAAACATTTGTTTTAGGAAAAAATAGAACAGAAAAAATGTGGCTGAATCTTTCCTTTTCTGCGGGTCTGGCCAGATTTAATCTACATCTCATTTGATGTTGTCTTGAGCAAGGCAGTATCGCCTGGAGGGCTGCAGCCACCCCTGGCATGACCCCTGATCGATGCCTTCACAAGCCTCCTCCATTGCCTGTCGAAGGGGTATGCGTCGGTGGGGCTGGAGACCATACACCAACGCCAGGCAGCGAAGACTTCTTCAGTAGGATTCAAGAATAGTGTGTGTGTGTGGGGTGGAGGGGTTGACCTGGGACCCTTTTGCAGACCAAAAGTATCCTGGTTGAAAATGTTTTTATATGTGGAAATGTGGAAAGGCAATTGACAAAGTGGTGTGTTGAAACAAATTTTTGCGCTTTCACTGGAAGTGTAAAGCAGAGGAACGTGCATTCAGTTTGGCAAGCCTAGTAAATGCATTGTCCACAAGTGTTATTGATTTTTGGGGGGGGGGGGATCTTCAAAAAAGTGGTGTAAAAGAAAAACTGAATCAATGCACAACTCAAATATTTGGTTGTCAGGGTTTACACAAAGACTTTCAAGTTTGAAAATGCTTCATTTCTAACCATTATATTTTCAAGGTGGAATTCAAATATACTCTTTCATTAATATGGGGGGGTGGAGCCTATCCCAGCAGCCTTTGGGCGAGAGGCGGGGTTCACCCTGGACTGGTCACCAGTCAATCGCAAGGCCAACACATATAAACAGACAACCATTCACACTCACAAGTCACACCTACAGTCAATTTAGAGTATCAATCAGCCTCGTCCCCTCTTGATGTCTTTGGACTGTGGGAGGAAGCTGGAGTACCAGAGAGAACCCACACAGGAACTGGGAGAACATGGAGACTCCACACAGAAAGATCCTGTGCTTGAGCTGGGGCTCACACCCAGAACCTTCTTGCTGTGAGGCGACAGTGCTGACCAATTTACCACCATGTTGCCCTCTTACCAACCAAAATTCTTGAAATATATGTAATGAAACAATGGTGTCATCAGGGTCTCTCTCAGTGTGTTGTGCTTCCATCTGGTCTATGCATCAAGGAGTTTTTATTTTTCTTTCATTTCCTAGACGGGGAAGTTGTGGTTTGTACTGACATATAGATGTAATGGGTGGAAAGACCCAGGTATAAGCTGTACACTACTCATGGTGGCGAGCTGTCAGAGTGCTTCATATTAAAATTTGCTTTCCTGATTTTTTTTTTCTTAAATATGCAACAGGTCATGAGTCTGAGAGACATGCTAGGGTATACTGCAGCTCACATTCATTTGACTGCATCTGTTTCTGATATATTTCCAAGAGTCAGGAATGTAACAGCTGGCTCCTCCTGCTCCACATAAATTTCAGCAAGTCAGAGGTTTGACGGTATAGTTTGAAATTTACATTAAGATATATTTGTTTTTTCCCCAAAATGTCTGTATGTCTGGGGTGGCATGGCTCAGAGGTAGAGTGGCCGTATAGCAACTGAAGGGTCGCTGGTTCGATTCTCACTTCCCCAAGTGACCATATCCAAGTATCCTTGAGCAAGATAATGAGCCCATCTGCAACAGACTGGTGACCCGTCCAGGGTGAACCCCGCCTCCAGCCCCCACCACCCACCACCCCATTACAGCCTTTAATGGATACACGGTATAGAAAATGGATGGATGGTCAGTATGTCTGTGAAAGGCTATGATAAATCCACGGCTGCTGTTGTCACAAGTATGCTGTTATTTGTGCAGAGGAACTTTAAAAACATTTATTGTGCAAAACTGTGAGGATTTTCGTGCATTTTTTTGCTAATGCTAACATAATTTTCACTGACAATGCTTTCTATAAATGTAGTGGGGTCGCAGCATATAAAAGAAATACTGTCATCTACTGGTGACCTGTCAAATCACATCCAGGTGGCTATAAGGGATCTTGGTGTCCTGTTTGACAACAGTACATGCTCTCAGCAACATGTCGCTACGCTTGTCTAGTCACGTTTTTATCACCTAAGAAAAAGCCAAAACACTGTAACCCCCCCCCCCCCCACAGACACACACACACACACACACACACACTTTTTTGTGGCTGTCTTTGTAATATATATTGATTTCCTTTAATAGACATTTTTGTGCACTTTCATATATAAAGATCACGTTTTTTTTTAAGGGTTGATTATGTAAATTTATCTCAACTGCAACTGTCTCTGCTAATTGCATAATGTGTTGAGTTCAACAGCATCAGCTATTGTGGCGTCACACTTCACTTTTACAAGTCTAACCTCTGATTTGTGTGTACTGTTGTGAAAAACTATTGGGCACCAGCGCAATTGACTCTGTTGGTGGACATGGCAGTTCAGCTCAGTGTCCCCCGTAGGCCTTTTGTCACCCCTGTCTGGTCTGTTGGGTTAGTGAGATATTTTTAGCCTGTGGATTTAGTGTGACACTTTGGTGCATCTGCATAGCAAAGGTAGATTTGGTCAATATTCATGTCCAGAGATTGAGGGTTTGAATGATTAATTCCACCCAAATACTGCTGTTTGTCTTCATTCAACCGGGCCCCCTAGAGTTGCATGTTGTGTAATTAGCATTAGCTATTTATCAAGTCAAATAAAGATGGAAGTCTTTGCAGTCAAAATGTTTTTAATGAGAAATTCGAAGGGGAAGGGGGAAGACACAAGAAAGAGACTAAGGGCTGTTTTGGTCATTTTATTCTGGCACGTATTTCATATTTTGTATAATTCTTTTTGCAGCTATGGGTGACTTCAATCTGCTTTTGTTGCAGCACTTTTCTCTTTTACAACAACATATACAAGTGTGACATATCACTTGTGAGTACAAATGAGAGTCTGTGATTGTGAAAAAAAATGGACACTCATCTTGCACACAATATGAATCACACCTTTTAAGAGAGGGACACCTCGTGGAGTAGTTGTGTTTCCAGTGTTGAATGCTGTCTTTGCTGTGAGTTGCAGGAAGTGGCTGGCTGGTTCTTGAACATTAGAAACTACAAAAATGGCCACCAGAAACTAGACCTACAGTGATATTTGAAGTGTGTGAGTGAGTGTGATTTCATTGTCGCCTTTAAAAAATACCCATGTTACCAAAAAAAGTGCAGACTCTGCTAAACCTGAAGGGTACTGTAGTCTTTGTGTTCTTTTTACGCCACTACACAGTGTTGACCTCTTTTAAGTTAAAGTTGACAGTGTTTCGGATGTTGAGCTTTTTTGTGGTATTTTTTTGTGTCGTGTTTTTGCTGAGGGCAAAGATTAAAACGGTTTCATGGATTATCAGATGAAACCACTGTGATGATTAGCTCCCCAAAGCACAGCAGACCCCTTACCTCCTCGTAACCCCTCCCCACCTCCGCTGCTCCTAGTCTGAATTCAATTCCTCTCTTTTACACCGTAAATACCCCATCAAGAAGCACAGCATTGCAAGGTCTTTACCATGCAGGGAGACATAGGCTTCATTTGACATCATGAGTACAGTAATTACCAACATACTCATATTAGTGTGTAAATAAGAGTTGAATGTGTAATTAGAAGGCTGCCAATGTTAATTATAATATAATATAACTAGAACGTAGTTGGGGATGCATCTGATCTCTAATTGTTCAGAGATGGATTTCTGTCTCTTTTTTAAAGGGATCTGGATCATGTGGCCCCCTCCTGACGTGGGATGTGCCCTGTATCCTTGATTGTTTGTCCCTGAATGATAAAGTCACACCAATTTATGGGCCAAGCGTTTGTCATTTTCTGCATTTGCTTCCTAAATCTCGGTTATCAAAGCAGAAGTATACTGATATAGAGCCGATAAATCTGTTTATCCTGAGTGATTTTACACCCTTCATTTGTAAATTTGCATTTTAGTTTGTGTTCCTTTCATTGGTGTGGAGTCCCCCCCCCCCCCTCCCCAAAAAAAAAATTGGTGATATCACACTGTGCATCAAGATCAGGATTTAGCTAGAATTAAATTGTAACTAAACCTCTGGTCTGAGACTAATACAACCCACTGCATTATTTAAAACACGCTAGGAAAGTTGTCAAGGGGCTGAGAGGAGCAGGGAGGCGCAGCTCTTCTAGTTTTTCAGTAGTATCTGTGTCCGTCTGATATGAGTAAGGTGGTACTTCCTCTCTTTTCTGTAAGTTTGACACAGATAGATTGGAGTAAAGAGAATTTTTTTGTTGTTATTGTTTTTCAATGCATAATGGAAAACATCTGCTGCATATAATTTCATTTGGGGCAGATCAGCATGTTAGACAGAGTGAGCTATGATGCACTGCAGTTCATCTTCAGGAGGATTGCATTTGAGGAAGCTCTGTTCCTTGTTCTGAGCAGAATATTTGTTGTTTAATTTAGTTTTAAAAGTTACAAAATTATGCCTGTCAAATATAATTACTGGAAATAACTATAGCCGAATCGTTCAAATATCAAAATCAACAAGTCAAGAAAGTTACAATTCGTTAAATACAATCAATCTCTAAGTGATTGCGTGTAAGTGTAGCTGTTCTGCTGCAGTTAGGAGTCAACTCATTTTATGTTCGTGCTGGAATGTCTTCAAAAAGTAGACATTTCCCAAAAATATACATGCATTTCATTTATGGTATTTGATTTTTGCCTTTTCCCTCTGGAGATGAATTGGCTTGTTTATTGATGAATATCTGATGTCATGTCACACATTTTCAGGGGCTTTAAAAAAAAAATACTACACTGTACTTTAAAGCTGCGAAGCGCATCATATTTAAAGACGTACTGCACGGTGTCATTAGTCATCTGTTTGAAGTACAGCAGCTCTCAGATCCGCTCTCTGATTTATCAGAGTATAAGCTGAACATACGTCTCTCATTTCTGCTGTTTCCAGGCAACAACTTCATCATGTTTTCACAAGAGAAAAAAAGAAAGAAATCTTTATAGGGCCCCTGGGTGTCATCGCCTGTCATCAGCTGTGGGAGAAATCTGAGATGGTTTACGAATTAATCTAGGAAACAGCGAAGGGAGAAATTGCTTATTTGTAGACATTAAGCACCTGGGGTGCGTGTGTGTGTGTGTGTGTGTGTGTGTGTCTTTACCACTCAGGTTGTACTGAAGCTGTTAATGTGATTACACGATTACGTGAGGTGGACTTATCTCCTTTTTTTTGGAGACAAATAGTGTAACTTGTAAATGCTGTGGTGAAATGAGTATTTGGGAAATCAAGGAATCCCACAGTCAGGGTCTGGCCAATTTCTGATCACTTCCCTGGGAGAAATGTTCCCCCACTTCAAAACAGAGCCTCTTCATGAGCCAATTCCTCATGTAACAGTTGCCGTTGGAACTGCACTCCCTGTGTATTCAAAAACATTTTGCCAAATTAAAAAAATTCACAAAATTAGCAATACATTTGAATTGTACACCCTCTTGCATCATCAGCTTCATGCAATGATGCCTTAAGGAGACCACACACTCAATGGGCCCTATTTTAAGCGTGGCGTAAGCTGGCGCTCAGTCAAGTGGAAGTATCATTGCTAGTTTCACGCCGCCGCAAATGACGTTTTCTTGCCAAGCGCCCTCGCCATTTGACTCGCAAATGAAGTTGCGCTCAAACTGTGCTGACAAATGCTCAAGTATGTTATTAAGATGTGGTCTGGCACGACTGTGGTGCGTTGCTAAATTTGGGACACCAGAAAACGTTTGCGCCATAGATCAAGAAGAGGCGGGTCTTTGGTCAATGGCATTATGTGTGTAGTCCTATTTAAAGGGTGTGTCACTCACACAAGCAGATGTGCAGCATTGCAATGTGCTTCTGCTGATGCCCGGTAACATGGAAACATGAGCCGCCCCATGCCCTCTCACCTCCGATGGCTTCAGTGGATGCCTGCTGCTCCACTATATGAATGTAAAACACGCGCGCCTTCCCCTGGTGCATGAGCATATCAGTTTGTTCAGATGAGAAGTGCTCACCTCTCCCCAGTTGAAATGCCAGTGCCACTGAAAGTCCTGGTGCCACCGCGACTTTAAAGGAAGCGACATGACACACTCATTGGTTTGATGATGTCACACCTTAAACACAGCTATGATTAATTAGGTGTCATGACGGCCTTTTTGCGCTGTGGTTTGTGCTCTGATCACACGCTCTCTAAATACCAAAATAAGGCTGAACACACCTCAAACGCACAGCGCGCACATAGCACCATCCGCCAGTCACCTGGCGCCATAAACCAGTTAAAGACGGCCCTTCTTGTCTCTGTGACTTTCTGCTCCATAGCCATTTAAATCTTAATGTGACTGTTATTGGTTAAAATGACCCTAAAAGAATGAAGTGATTTCTGTGGTTGAACTTCACTATAACCGAATGTTGTTGTTTTTTTTAAACAAGTCTGTAAAAAAAAAATTAAAAGATTAAAGGAGAAATGTGCATGTAAAGGTGAGATTCTGATCCCCCCCCCTTTTTTTTCAATCTGAGAAAGAACATGGAATACCAACCATAAATACTCATATGATGGAAACACATGAAACCAACGTACTGCTGCAACTCTGCTCTTTGTAGAAATACCTAATCTAGCACCTCTATAATAAAATATATGATAAAATAATAGTTTTCACTGCTACAGGGATGTCATGATCAAATTTTTTGGTATCATCACATCATCACGGCACATGGAAACAAGTGAAGTCATCCGACTTCCGTTTTCACACAGTTTCACTCACAGTTGGTAAATTGAGTCAACAGTTTCACGTAACTGTTACACATGCCTGTGGTTATTTGTATTTGTTTTATTCTTAGTCATGTGTGCATCATCATTGAACATCAGAAAGGGAATCATTTAGATTTACAGTTTCATGTGCAGGAAAGGATAAAAAACGGTCACAGTCAAAGGGAATAAATAGAATCCTATGGAAAGCAGTTGGTTCAGTGCATCACTGGTATCAAATGGACAAACTCTATCTTTTTAAAACTAAAAATATAATGTATTTCCAAGTAATTCTAGAAACATCTGGTTTTCTAAAAGATCCTTTAATGACATAACAGTTTTATTCACCTATAGAATGTACATGCTGCTGTGAGGTGCTGATCACATGCCTGAGAGTAAATATATCCCCAACCGTCAACTTTATTTGATTTCCACTTGCATGCCTTTATTGTGACATAACATGTTAGATACAGAGATGCAGTGCTGCTGTCAGGCCTGGTGGAGATTTCATGGTGCCATGGACTGACGTCAGAGTACATCACTGGGACAGAAATGTCAGCGAGGCTGCCACAGCCCTGCACAGAACACTGCAATAACAGTAGGCGTTGGCACAAATATATCAAGCGACGCATTCATGGAATAAAGGTTTAGAAACTTCCAAATATTTTAGAGGGATTATAATTTCTCTTTTTTATCAATAAGGACATATGGGTATTGGTAGCAGTTTGCCAATGTGGTTGAATACCATCATGTACTCTCTAATGTCTCTTCTCATTTAATGACAAGTATTTGAACAAGTTTGTACATTCCAATTGTCTTTTATTCGTCATATTACAAACCCCTGATGCTGCCTGTTGCTCACAACCAACCACTATAAATTTTGTTTACATGTTTAACGTCGGCACAAAGTGAAGCATGTTGTCATCCTTCGGTCTACGAACTACGTACGGCACCGTGAACATGAAAAATAACCATTAAATGTCATGTATTCAGTGGACATGCACTTATGAATATAGTGGATGGTAGGAAACAAGCTGGTGCAGATGGATCTGATGAGTGACATTCAGTATCACTCATGATTGATTATTATAAATCATCATTAAAAAAACCAAGAGACAAAAAAGGTGGAATGTAAGCATTTGATTTGTCAGGCTAAACCCTACCACACAGCCACGCCAACCTTTGTGTTTCTTTTCTCCTCACTCCACGCTGTTTCTTTTGTTATGTCACATGTTGATGGTACAAGTGAACAATACACTGAATAAATTATTGGCTTTCTGCATGATCAAGGGCTGTGATATGCTGTTTATGAGCCAGAGACAGGCAAGCTCAGGTCCTACAGCCTACACCATTTGTTAGGCTTTTCCATAACCGTTTGCATTTAAGTCATGAATCCGTGGATATCGAATCATTTCCTCATAATTTCCCGCTGTCACTGCTGTTGATATATAAGCAAGTTTTTGCTTTTTGTCAGTATATCATAGCTGGTGAGTGGAGAGAAATTGCAAAATGGAAGTCTGGTCCAGCATACAGATTTTCCTCTCAGGACAGATGAGTGATGTCATCCACCCCAAGTGACAAAATACCTCATTCAATCCGATCCCAGTTCTGCTTTCGGCATCCTTCTAGCAGTGTTGTGTTATTTTGATAGAATACCATTTGACCTTTAGACTCACTGATTCACAGTGTTTCAAGTACGTACATTCTGGAAAATTCTTGTGAAGTCTCTGTAAATAATTAGAGTTCTATTTAAGTACGGAAGTGTTTGTTATGCTGACAGGCATGAAGTAACTGAGCATTTGTTCACATTGTGTCGTTTCTTAGACGTCTGGAGTTTCTGTGATGCCATTTACACAGAGATGTCAATCCCCTCCTGTTAGTGACAACTCTACAATGATGGGGATTTAAAGGAGGTAAGTGAACATGGGTCTACATTTCATGTCATCACCGCTACCTTCGTTGTTTTTTTCCTTTAAATTATTACAAAATACACATCCAAACAATCTTGTTTTTTGTTTTTTTTCCCCTCTTTTTAGACTCCAGAAAAAAAAACGCACTGGGATTATTTTCTAAATACAATTCTGTAGTTTATTGATCTTGATTTATTTCAAAAAAAGTTGTGGCTGACTTTTGCTAGATATGTTTATGAAAGGCATGTCTTATGAAAATCAAAGAATGTTTGAGGGGAATCAAACATTCCCCGACGCTCTTCGGAGGCGAAGCAAAGGGCGCCGGGGAAGGAGGGTGTGTATCTGCCAGAGAGTTTCCTCATTTGGACCTCATTACCCTGCCTGGCTTGTGACAGACCACTATCACCTCTGTAGCAGCACTTGGCCTTTTGGATTGTCGATTTTAGCAGCTTGGACTTGCGCAGGTATCTTTACTCTTAGCCTAGCTGCTGTGAGCCTGAGTGCAAGTTTGGTGTTTTTTATCAGGTTTTCTCCAGATACTCTGCTGGCACTGTACACTTTATTTTAAGTACTCCTCTTTAATAGGCATTATCAGTGGAACCCATTACTACTCCTGTTATCGCTATTTGATAAAAGTCAACACAACAGTCCATAATAAAACCCCAAAAGTCACTCAAATACAAGGTTGTATTGATATTCAGATATTCTCTCTATGAAAGCAAGTATTCATGGTAGCCCACAATATTTCCTAACAGGACTTTAAAAAAAAAAAAAAAAACTCTCTCTTAGCACTTCTCGGCCATCATTTCCCCACTGTTTCCTTATTCAGTTTTGACAGACATTTTCATTTTTAATCTGTGAAAGCAATTTTGCGCAGCTCCCATTGAAGTTGTATGACTCCCATCACGGAGATCCAGCGCAGCAGAATGGTCCAATGTCAGAACTCACTAGTCAGACACCTTTTATTGTGGTTTCAATAAGTAATATTTATTTCCACATTCAAATGTTTACTTTTCAGTTTGAATTTAGAAAATTCTGCCATTTTTTCCATCTTTCATCTTGGACTTTGTATCAATTAAGGTTTTCTTTTGTCATTTGTTCAGCAAGTAAGATTCCTTCTCCTAATGTTCCAGTAAGTCTATCAGAGCACATTGATGTTTGGTTAAATGTATGTTATGATGTGTTGAAACTCAGCTAATGTTACTGCCATACTTCAATCAGTGGTATTTTACCTGTCAAATTCTCAAAAATAGTTGAGCTCATGAATACATTTTCCCCTCTTGTATTACTTACATATGGCATGAGAATGCAGAAAGAGCCAGCCATGTATAGTTAGCTTGAGGCTAATGGCTACTGACCGCTAACAGCAGCTACTGCAAAAAAACAACAACAAAAAATCAACAACAAAATTTGCCAAAAACATCCAGTATAACCCGTATGGTCTTCATCCAGCTGTAGGTTTAGTAATCACAAACACTTTGATTTGAGGCAAAAACTGACTGTGTCCCTTCCGGTTTGGCACTCGTTCACAGTAACCAACTCCCTCTTGCCTGTTCCTGCTTGTTCATGCTGGCGTGGAACTGGGAGTGTTAGTTTCTCCTGAATACGTAAAAAGGTTAAGTTAGTCTGACGTGAATGATCAAATGATGTAGGACTTCTATAAAAATAACAAGCAGTCGAAAGCAGTCGGTGTCCTTCCTGTTAGGAATATGACAGGGAAAGATAGACGCTAAAGATATGATTCATGCTTCTTTCACAGTCATCTGGTCGTTTTGGTCCCCGCCTCCTTCACACATCCCACCACTGTTCCCTTGTATCTGTCCATCTATTGTAGGCTTCACAGGAATGTACAAGCAACACAGGGTTTAATTTCTGACTGTAAGAAAGCAGCTCTGTGAGGAAGGGAAGCAGGTACTGAGATAGAAACTGAGAAAGACAGGGGGAAGCATGCTAGCCCACGCTTCACTTCTCTTCTCTTCTTTTCTCCTCTCTTCTCTGCTCCTCTCTTCTTTTTTTCTCTTCTCGTCTCTTCTGTTCTCTTCTCAACCCTTCTGTAAAGGCTAAGTTGAATCATAAGAGTCAGTGGGCGAAGAGAAAGAAAAATAATCATTTCCACACAGATTCTGACGTATATCTCTTGTCGATTGGGGGTCGTACGGATGGAATGATGGGAGAAAAGGGAAGAGGAGGATGGATGCAGAGGGAGTGATAGACTCCAGCAATGCTTAGTCTCTCACTCTTCTTCTCTCTATAGGATTTTAATGGCTGTTTTGTCTCCCCATAAAACCTTTCCAGCTGGATAAAATCCTCATGACTTTCTTCAGAACACAAGTGGAGTTCAGCCACTTGCGTCATGGAATTAACTGTTTAGATAGCAAATGGTTTCAGGCTTAGCAGAATTGGCTGCTTGCTGTGAAGGAGCTCTTAAAGAATCAGCACAAACGTTCCCTCCAGCATTAACATACGTATATGATGTTGAGAGAAAAAGCGCGCTGTACTGTACATGCACACCTCCGTCAGAGCAGTCAGTTAACATATAAGGATGACATCATGGTGTTATGCAAACTGCCGCTGTACTGGATTGATATTAATGGAAACCTCATGACACATTTATACAAGTCCAGAGTCACTTATGAATTCTAGTAGGTTTTATAATGTGACAAGAAGAGATAATCTGCTAGCTCAACGCTTCAGTGTGTATTTCTCGGCTTGGATGATTGCCTGAAATGGAATATGATGTACATAACTATGTTTTTATTCATGTATTCACCTGAAACGAGGAATCATTTTGTCCATGCACATCATTACACGCCATTAGGGAGTAGGTCCTCTTCTACTGAGCCCACCATGGTGCAATTACACTGGTGAAGAAGACAAAAAACAAAACGAAACAGAAAAAAAGTACAAAAACAGATTCGGATTCTTAATAAGCTGTTGCTGCTTTACAATTGTGGCACTGCTATGATAGGTTTATTATCCTGCAGGCCACTCTAGCTTTTCATACACACTTGGAAAAGGAGGCGTGAGGTGAAGGGTTAGAACACAACAGTTTTTCAGAGGTTTGCTGCATGTAAAGTGTTACTAATAGTAGGCACTGAAGTTTCAGTGTGACTTTTTGTGCTTGGTACACTTTCAACTCCTATAAAAGTGATTTCACATCTGGATGCTCCAATTGGCTGCCATGCCAATGTGCCATTGCGTGGTGCTTAGTTTTGGCTTGACCGTTTTCAACATGGTGGCCAAACTTTCTCATTTTACAGCTAAACAGTATCCAGTAACAGAATCAAGCTTCATACTGGATCAGCACTACCTAGTTTTATAGTTTGATCCAACATTCATGAGCCCATAAACCCTTCATAAACACCTGAAATAAAAAAAAAAAGGAACTGATGACTTAGAGAGCAGCTGCGGCTGTAAAAAAGAAATGTCACTTAATGCAGCTGTAAAAAGCAGTTTGAAGAAATCATCATCAAACCTGCAATTTTCTGGATCAGTCTTCTTCATGTCAGGGACAAGCATTCATCATGTTGTGAACACTCTTCGACAGTCCCAGACCTTGTTACAGACGTAGATATAAATATCTGACAATAGCTGAAGAGGACTCACTTAACACCTCCAGCCCAACCGCGTTAGAGGCAGAGATTCTGTCCTTCACTGGGTCTGACACAACAAAGATCATCGATGGAATTAGAATTTGTTATTCAAGCAGTCGCCATGAGGTTCTAGTTTACAGTAAGACCTTGACCTCGCAAAGGCTACCTGCACTTATTTCTGATGTCATGATGAGGGTTTGTTCCATTCCCTCCAAGATTCTAAATCCGACTGGACTGCCTTTACCTACTTGACCTGAATTTTGGTAATTCCTTTTACCAAAAAGGTAAAATTATTCATTTTTTTGTTATAATCATGGTTATTATTGTTATGAGCTCCTTTTTGGTATCCATCCATCCATTGTCTTCTGCTTATTCCTACACATTAAGGGTCGCGGGGGGGCTGGAGCCTATCCCAGCGTCAACGGGCAAGAGGTGGGGTTCACCCTGGACTGGTCACCAGTCCATCGCAGGGCCAACATAGAGCGATAAATAACCAGTCACACTCACATTCATACCTATGGTCAATTTAGAATATCAATCAGCCTCGTCCCCAATTGCATGTTTTTGGATGGTGGGAAGAAGCCGGAGTACCAGAGAGAACCCACGCAGACACGGGGAGAACATGGAGACTCACACAGAAAGATCCCGTGCCCGAGCCGGGACTCGAACCCGGAACCTTCTTGCTGTGAGGCGACAGTGCTGACCACTGCACTACCATGCAGCCCACTTTTTTGGTATATTATTGTTAAAGTTTATACAATTAAGTTAATGGGATTCATGATTTTTAATTTTTAAGATGAACCTCTAGTCATCCATAGTGATAATAACCTGATGTATGTCTGCCAAATGGATTTATTTTGAAAATTGAACAAATTAACAAATGCTCTGCGCTTGACTTCCTGCCACAGTGCTTCTCGATTCTGCTGTGACCCGAGGACACAGCCCCACAAAAGCTTCTGCTTCACCTTTTCTGCCTTCTATTATTCCTTTGATTTAAACCCGATGCTTTTTATTCTGACTGTCTTGATTTCTTGCTTGACCTCTGGCATTACATGTGGGGCAGAGCCACTTGAAGGGGAGGAGGGAGAAAGATGGATTGTCCTTACATCAACAGGTCATTTTTTTTCTATTCTAGGTAGGGTTCTTTTAGTAAAGCAGAGTGGAGCCACTTAGTGGCATCACATTAATAGTCCACAATAAGCTCCAGTGGGCACATCAAACTAGCTGCAAGTCGAAACAGCTTGATCCAATGGAGTCATGTTGTAAGACTATTTAAGATCCTGTTTATGAGCTGTCAGTCACACCAAGTCAAGGTTAGATTGGTTGTAATGTAGGGCTGTACGATACGATACACGATATTCAGCTCACCATCCAATTCGATACGCTTACAGCCGTTTATGAAAGATTTTAAAGGGACAAACTGATTTTGGTGACATCTTGTGAGTGTTCCATTGACTTGGATTGAATTAACTATACTCAAAGCATCAATTACACAACATGTGGCTCTGACTGGCAGCTTGCAAATGCTGGACAAAATGAATCAATGATTTGTTGAAAAAAAAAGTTTCATTTATTGAAACTGAGTGCAAATTGTAGCTTGCAAGCTTTTGAAAAGGAAAGTGAACAATGGAGAGTTTAAGTGCAGCAAGTGGCCTTCTTTGGTAGCTTTTTTAGCTTGATACTGAACATATGAGCTAGCTACTAGCCAGTCTAGCCACCTGGTTAACTAAAAATAAAGAATAGCAGCCAATCATTCAATTCGTGGGTGACCATAGCATAGCGGGGCTCCATCGAGTTCACCATGCGCCTAAAGCCGGTGTTTTCCACCACCAAATAAGGTCTCAAATCCTGACAAAAAAAGTAGGCAATGGACTGTTATTTTCTGCGACCTCTGTGAAGAAGATGGGAACTTGTGGCAACCACCGCCGTCACTGTCCAGTGTGGTTTGTTTTGGGTCGTGCCGCAGCTTCTTGGGCTCGGTCTCGGTTAGCATTACCTTGTCCAGGTGATAACATTCAAGGTGGGCACGCAGGTTGGTGGTATTTCCAGAGTACTCAACATTTGTGTGACACAGTGTGCGAACTGCCATACTTTTGTCTAAATCGTCGCTTTCCTTTTAGTTTTTGAACCAAAAATGCTCCCACACATCTGTGTTTAAGCATGCTAGCGCTGGATTTATACTCCCCGTCAATGTTCCCTCTACACTGTGCGCTTGCACAATTGCGTACTGCTTGCACATTCTCAGCGCACAAGACAATCTATGCAGCGCATGGACTCGTCCAGCCAATCATTGCATTGACCGTGGTTGTGTATGTGCCCTGCCCATACGCGCCGAGCCAACAACAGTGCGGCAGAGATGGTGACAGTAGCTCAGTGGTTGAGTTGTAAACCCCCGAAAATATTAAAAGTAAACTAAGAGAAACTATGCCAATATATGTCTATAAATATACCTCTATAAATAGAGGTATATTAGCGGTTATTTAAACGTCTATTCTGAGGTAGGACATGTCGTGTATGACTGTGCTTCTGTACTGTGATTTTCAGTTTGTTGTAGTTACCAGTGGAATCCCACCAGAGGTCACTGTCGAGTTCAACTTTTGCCTTGATGAGCGAAAAGGAAACGACTGTTGTTCTCCAGAGAGCTCCAGTGGGAGTGATAAGTACGATTCTTGTCTAACGAGAGTCATCCATCTCCGCTGCAGGAGATGAGAACCCTCCAGTAGGTTATGGGCCCAGGCTACGCTGGATAAGAGAGTTTGCAAGGAGAACATGTGGAATGCAAGCGGGAACTGCAGCAGTTACCACAACGAGCTAAAGTAGCAAGCTAACATCGGTGAGCCGAGGAAACGGTCGCTACACGGAGCTACTGAGATGGAGAACGGAAGGAAGAGAAGGTGGCCCACATTCAGTGGACAGGCTGATGAAGAATAATACATACACATATATTAGCGGTTATTTATATTATTGTTATTATAAATTATTGTCTATAAATAGACGTCTATTGGACGTCCATAAATAGATGCATAATGGCGGTTATATAGGCGTCTATGTTGAGGTAGGACATTTTTGTTGTTACCACTGGGAGCCAAACAGGTGTCACTGTTGAGTTTTTCTTTTGCCTTGGTGAGTGAAAAATAAAAGACGGTTGTTCTCCAGAGAGCTCGAGTGGGAGGGATTAGTACTATCAATGTTCTCTCTAAACTGTGCACTTGCTCAATTGCGCACCACTTGCGCAATTGCGTACAAGAAAATATATATAGCCCATCGACTCGGTAAGTGACAAATGTCCAGCCAATGATACAATACGGTTCACTTAGGCTACGCAGCCAATCATAGCGTTGACAGTGGTTGCGTATGAGCCCTGCCCATACGCGTGCACAACTGATGTTGCTCACAGCGATTCTCAGTGTGCTCAGGGAGCTTGTGTGTATGCCCAGACACATGAGAAATTAGAGGGAACAATGCTCGCTGCCATTCTCCTGAATGTCTCAGCTCTAACCGGATGAGAAAGGCTTCGGGTTCTGGGTAACTAGAAATGCTCTACAGCGACACCAGCGGCTGGCAGACCCAATTGCTCTTCCTGCAAAGTGCGGGACACGGGATTTGAATGGGGCTTAAGGCATCGATACTCGGCTGAAAAATCGATACTCTGGGGAAACAAAATATTGATATATATCGTAGAATTGATAAAATTGCTCAGCCCTATTAATGTTCCTTGATATATGGCATATTTAGTATATATTTATGTAGCAACCAAAGGACAATTCAGTGTGAGTGTGTCTCTGTAACTGGAAAAGACAATAGCAGAAAATGATGTGAAATGCAGGAGATAGTGAATGTTTGTCTTTTTTAAATTTCTGTTCACTCATATCTGTATCACATACTGCTGTGGTTACCATGGCGACACATCCTCCTCTCCTTTTAGTTATCTATAACAAAGGTGGAGACAAAAAAGAAGACAAGACTATAAACACACATATTTTAAATGTTCTTCTCCTCAATTGACAGCTCAGGAGTGCAACTCTTTGATAAAGTAACTAAAAATGACCTCAGAGCAGAATGCCGACTCTTTATTTCCTTACTGAAGCATTCCTTTTATTTTCGCCCACTATCACCAAGAGTAAACAAGCCCAGCTTAAGTTGCATTCATGTGTCACATAAAGAATTATAACGAATAATTAGTTGTGGTTTCATAAAATGCTTTATGCATGTTTTTTTCAGAATACTATGACTTACATCACTTTTAGTAATGCTGGATTTCTACCTGGCACATTCCTGTCAGCACTGTAGCTAGTTATCCAAGGCCTAAAGGCTAAGCAGTTTCGATCAGGCATGTGTGTACGACACTCACTGCCTCTGCAACTGCAGTGCAGCACTCATGGTCTCTAATAGAACCCTGGGTCACTATCTCAAGGTGAATGTGTTCCATCAATCGGTGAATCAAAGCTGCGTTTGTTAGCAGGATGAGGTAAAAAACTATCTGGCCCATTTTCACTAAACTTTGAGTTGGTCTGCATCATGGGCCAAGAGGAAGCTGTTACATGAAAATACGGGCGTGCTCAAAATGACTGGGGAGGAGTGAGCACAGACACACACTTCAGCTGGCTTTACCACCAGATGCCGCGCTGTACTGGATGCTATCTTTAATAACTGTGGGTTGTTTGGCTGTAGATTTCTATCACCGTCGGGGGTTGTTGTAGAGCAAACAATTAATAAAGTAGTGTTTCTATTTGATTATCACTGCAGTTGCAAGAAACAGTCGAATCATTCTGAACAGACACCAAGCATGGGTTCTGAAGGCGTCCAAGATAGGAGGAAGGGCAAGACCAGTAATAGGCCACAGGAAAAGAAAACTATTAGAGGCAGAAGGGTGAGCTGAACATACTGTATGCTTCCCCGTCCTTTCTTTTTTTTTCTGTGGCTTTGCAAGGGGTCCAATTTTGTATAGATTTTCTTGCACCTGTGGAGGTGATGTCTGATCAGTGATTGGTTGACAAGACGTTCTCTAAGCGTAGACTGTGACGACCATTATACCTGCCATTAAGCTCTGTCCCGCACAATTATAGCCTGAGTCACACTGAGATGTGTTCTCAGAGAAAGAGAGAGAGAGAGAGAGAGAGATGACTGAAAGGAATAGAGAGATGAGGGAGAGGTAAAGAGAGAGAGAGAGATGAGCAATAGATAGAGGGAGTTGCAGTACAGTGTTTATAATATGCACACACACATATATTAGGGATGTTGCGAAATTTCATGTCACAAAATTCACAAATACAAATATACATACACAAGTATATGTGTGTATATGTATGTTTGTATTCGTGTGAATATATAAATATATGTATACATTTGTCTGTGTATATATGTATGTGTATATATATATGTATGTGTATATATATGTATATATATATGTGTATATATATATGTATGTGTATATATATGTATATATATATATGTATATATATATGTATATATGTGTGTGTGTATATATATGTGTATATATGTGTGTGTGTGTATATATATATGTATATATATGTGTATATATGTATATATATGTGTGTGTATATATATGTATATATATATGTATGTATATATGTATGTATATGGAAATATGTTTGCTATATCTCAACTCCATGAAACTTGACTTCATGCTGCCCAAGCATGTATAATAATATTGAATTCTGCATAGTAGCTTACCGACATTTATCCTTATCAAACATTGCATGGTTAGAACTTTTCTCCCAGAATAAAATCCGTCTGTATCTTAAAGCGCCCAGTCTAACCGCACGGTGCATGCAATGCTAACTGTGTTGATTTGAGGAGACAAATGATGCTGTAAACAAGTCACCTGTCAATGCATCAAGTGGGAGAATACTTAAGAAACCCGTCAGATACAGTAATGGCTTAATTTTCGTATAAAGGAGACAAGAAAAACAGAAGAAAATATTCAGTTTGAATAGCTTGGAAAAACCCTCACAAATACAAGTTTTGTTGTACCAACTTGTAATGGTTTCATTTTGGGAAAAAAGAGAGGGGGATATTATCATGCTACTAATATTATGAAATCACTCGGTCAGATATACATTGTTCTCAGTTATTTCCTTCACCTCTCTAGTGTTTTAGATATAATATGAGCACAGCGATATATGCTGTGTACAGCCTTGAAGCATTACTTATCCCAAAAGTGTATTTTTGCAGTTTTAATGCAGCACTGCACAACTATTGCACTGACTGCTTATTTCACTCCTGACATGTCTGTCTTGTAGCAAAACACCATATTTACTTGTAATAACTTACATCATAAACTTTTAAAACAAAAATTAAAAAGCCAGTTGAAAAAGGCCAAAAGGTGACAATTGTCTTTGAGGCTTTGATAGCACACAGACTTAACCGCTGTGGTTTCAAGATGTTGCTAAACTCAGCAAAGACACTTTCAACTTTTACTCTGTTAGTGTTGTTCCTTTTCCCCTGGAGGTCCATCCATCGGTGGTAGTTGTCAAGACAGCAGATAATTCGTGGACAAGTGCATTTAGTGTTATTAGAGAGACCAGATGATGCTGCTGTAAATGAGTGGGCACGCTGTGTTTCTTATCCAGTTCACTCTTTGTTCAGTGTCACCATGACATAACAATTGATGGATATAAATGACGAGACTAAACATTTTCAACAAATGAGGCTGAAAGAACAATGTCAAATAAGAACAAAAGAACACATTTTGTAAACCTGAACAGAAGTTTACAGGATTGAGGAACATCCCTTGTGTGTGTCTTCCTGTGTCTGTGTGCCCTGGTATGTAAGTAAATGCCCATGAGGCTACATTAAATGAGTATCCTGTCTGCCTCCAGTGCTGGTATCCACCCTCAGAGGGTGACTCAAAGGCTTTTTGTTCACCAGCTTCCATTTAGCCCAAAATAACTTGATCTCAGCCCTATTTTCATTTCTCCTCCCGCCTACACTCAGAGCATCAATCTAGCCTGCCTGGCACATATGGCTCTTTGAAAAAGGCAGCAGGAGATGGTGGGAAAAAGACGAGTGGAGGGGCTCAACTGTCAATCCCTCATCTATTTATCCCCTAAATATAATCTTTTCCTGTTTGTTTCTGTCTGTTCCTCCCCAGACATAACTTTATCATGTCTTCCTTGATGTCTGCATGATAATTTCATATATATGTACATATATATGTGTGTATTTATTAATATGTGTATGTGTGTATATATATATGTGTGTGTGTGTATATATGTGTATATATATGTGTGTGTGTGTGTGTGTGTAACTATATATGTATGTATTTGTGTATATATGTATGTATGTATGTATTTGTGTATATATGTATGTATGTGTATATATAATATAATATATGTACATATATGTACATATATATGTATATATATATATGTATGTATATATATGTGTATATATGTATGTGTATATATATGTATATATGTGTATATATGTGTATATGTGTATATATATGTATATATGTATATATGTGTATATATATGTGTATTTATGTATATATATATATATATGTATGTATATATGTATATATATGTATGTATATATATATATATATATATATATATATATATATATATATATATATATATATATATATATATATATATATATATATATATATATATATATATCCCCCTGGTAGTACAGTAGGAGCACTCAGGGCAGTGACCCCCAAACTGGGAGAGTGGCTCCAGCAGATTTCGGGAACAACATCTGAAACCTCAGTGCAGGACCTGAGCTAGAGGATAACACAGAACCATCCTACCAGGGTCAGAGGGACACTTATATACATAGATACATATAAACATTTACTCAATTCCAGTTCAGAAAAAAAAATGCAACTGCAGCTTGAAACCTTTTTTGTGAGCTTTCATTCAGTTGTGAAAACAAAACAAAATGATCATGATAGCAATCAGGTGTTGATGGCACCATTTGACTTTCCTTTCCTGTTCTAATTAGAGGCTTTGGATGACTTCTTTCATTATCTCTTTTTGTTTGATTTTTTTTCCCCCACACGACATGATCCCTCATTAACTTCCCACCTGCCAGTACTGCCAATTGTGTTTGTTGGAACACACAGCCATGCCAGAAGCACTGCTGCTGGGAGCTAAACATTGTTCTCTATGGATAACAGTATGATCAGTGTGTCTGATTGACATCTTTATTTAATTTTTCTATCAAGCCACTGAAGCCAAGCAACACGAACACACTGGATCTCCTTGTAAGTGAGGGGGAGGAAATGCATGACAATTGTTGCTCTGAATACGTAGCATCTTAGTATGAAGCATCTTAGACTGTTGTTTGTGTTTAAGTGTTGAAGGCTTGGGCCCGGTGGCACGGTGGTGCAGTGGTCAGCACTGCCACCTCACTGCAAGAAGGTTCTGGGTTCAAGTCCCGGCTCGGGCACGGGATCTTTCTGTGTGGAGTCTGCATGTTCTCCCTGTTCCTGTGTGGGTTCTCTCTGGTACTCCAGCTTCCTCCCACAGTCCAAAGACATCAAGAGAGGACGAGGCTGATTGATACTCTAAACTGACTGTAGGTGTGACTGTGAGTGTGAATGGTTGTCTGTCTCTATGTGTTGGCCCTGTGATGGACTGGTAACCTGTCCAGGTTGAACACCGCCTCTCGCCCGTAGCCGCTGGGATAGACTCCATTTTGATGTCAGTTATTCTGCTTGTCATATCACTGTCAGACTCCAGAACCTCAAACTGGGCGTCCCACTCCCTCGAGAGACCAGCAGTTCGCAAGTTTGATGTTGATTGGCTGAACGGTTGCTCAGATAATTGTCATGATATGACAGATTTGAAACTATCCATAGGATGTAGATTTTAAACCACAATAGAACAAAAAGTTTAGAACAAATGTTGGCAAAACAGCAGATTTTAAATCTTTCATGTCGCTGTCTGGGCTCTATTTTTACTTATTCTGTGAAAATATCCAACAAAATACTTCCAGTCAAGTTGATTGGGGTTCTGGACTGTGAACATCACACCATCTAGAATAATAATACATTTTATTTGTGACCGCTTTTTGTTGCACTCATAGTTGCTTTACACTAACCATAAAAACACACAAAGTAAATTTCAAGAAATACAGAGTGGATAAAGAATACCTCCTATATCCATTTGGAGAATGAAAAGGTAACACACAACCTAATGTGGTACAGGGAGTGACAGGTGTGTGGAACTGGTTCCGAGGGAGTCATGTGTTCTGATGGGTGAGGAAGGGAGTTCCACACGAACAGGGCAGGAATGGCTTCGGCTCCGTCACCCATGTTCCAGTGCTTGGTCCTGGGTCAAGAGGTTGGCATCAGCAGGGGGTGGGCAGAGGTAACTGTAAAATATTTACTTTTGACACCATTTTGGATGCCACAGGGAAATATATTGATTGCATCTCATTTCACAGTTTTATTAAAAGATAAATATACCAAAGATGTAACATGACACTTGTTTCTTCTCTTTGAATCTGTTTTTTTTTTTTTTAAGATAACATTCCTCTCTTAAGCTGTTTGAAATGCCTCAGACCTGATAGCTCCGAGAGATTAGCTTTAGCTTTCAGAATGGCAAATGGACAGCACTTATCAACAGTTTCCTGAGCCATATTGCACAAGATTGCAGTGAAGTTGAAATTGATGTTCTACTAACTTCTCTAAATTCTTTGCAGATGTTAGCGTGTCCAACCCCTCAAGCATTTTTCTAAATTTGTCATTAGCACTGTTCTGCAGCATAATTTGCATATGGCCTAACTTTATGTTTTTCTTTTTGTCTCCAATAACTGGTTGTGAAGGCTCTGCACTTGACATCTTTATACCGCAGCTAATGGGCTGAATGATGTCAACATTTGAGTGAGAAGAGGCGGAGCCATGCAGTATGGGCATGACTCTGCAGTGGGAAGAGAGGGGGAGGAAACAGCTGGCACTAGTGGCATCAATATTTCAAAAAAGAGCAACAAAACCAGCGCTTTAAAGTTGATATGAATGAAAAAATCGAATGTTTGACTGAAGCGATACAAGTAAGAAACCCTGTAAGTTGGGTTCTGTACTGTAATATCTGACTGCATTAAAGCACCATTTGAACCTCCTCCTTGATTCACTTCAGTTATATTTTTAGACACAGTGTTGTGAATACTATGTCTTTCCGGTTAGACAATGTAATTTAGGACTTCCTACCCATAATTAACCATGGAGCTAACATCCAGTGTTTAATCCGGGGCTATTTCAAATCTAAGTGTATAGTAAAGAGAAGAAACTAATGATGGTGTATTTACCCTACTTATTACATGTCTGGTGAATTAGACAATTCTTTAGACTGTGGCCTATAGCATATTTTCTATATCGGCATAAAGGTTAAAGCAAGAACTGTATTATTTTGGAAAAATATGCAATGATTTTGGCCAATTGTAACTGAGCTAAAAAATCCTTTAAAATGATGATCGTGTAATTTTTGGGGGAGGCTGGCTGGGTATCTCTGTACCTCCAGAATATTCCCCCAAAAAGTGTATTTTGCCTTCCAAGGACTCATGAAATTGATTCTTCAGCTCACATGACATTTTTCCCCTCTTGCATGACTTCCTTTTGATTCTAACATCAGAAAAATTTCCAAAATCCTTTGTTCACAAACATTGTGTCATGGTATAATCCACCTCTCCTAAAAACAAACAATATCACGTAAGGCTCATGCTCACCCTTGCGTGTTCACGCTAGGGCTGAACTGTTAGTGTTATATGTTACGTAGCTCAAATAGTATATCCTCTGACCTGCCTTGCCGTGCTTTGGTTTAGTAAAAGCCTTCTTTTATCTTCTTTTCACCCTCATTTGTTAACTTTGTCTACATCTTTCCACCTCTGGTACCTGCAGTTTTGTTCTGTCCACCTGCTCCCACCCACAGCACTATCACAACTGTCTGCTACCGATGTGGTCCTCTACCCTGGTAATCTCCTTTTTAGTCAAAAATGAAAGAAACGCACGGCAGTGCAGAGTTTGTAGTTCTGTGGTAACACAGTTGATTATGTCACACACAGTTGCTAGCAGGGATGGGGGATGTTAACAACAACTGTTTGTGCGTATGAATGTAGGCTAGATTCAGACAGGTTGCATGAATGCTATTGCAGCGAACACCACGTGAATGAATGCCATGAATATCTCTCTGATTCCAGCAGTCTATTCCATCCAAACTCAGTTTGTCCAGTCTTTGAAAGAAGCTACATCTTGAACCGAACCTCAGTACAGAACCCCCCCCCCCCCCCCAAAAAAAAACATTCATGCAGTGACTTTTCGTCACCTCCATTGCCTGGGCTTTAGTTTCACAGATGAGTGACACCAAGTTTTTGTATTTGCCCCCGAGGCAGTGTAAGTTGTTTAATGGTGCAGTCTACTGGATGTTGGTCTCATTTGTTATACTGCTAGAGTGCTCTGCTCTGGTCGTGTTAATCTCTGAATGACGCTTTAGTTTCCCAGAATACTTCACGTTTGTTGCATGAAGGCACTATTCAATCATTACTTTTAAAGAAACAAAATTTTGTAACCACTGGCTTTTTCTAAGAACTGCAAACTCCTAAAGTGCAAGATAAGGCTCTTCATGGTGCATTGTCCGCACTGCGGAGTTCTACTTTTGTCATTCTTTTGACGTCACATCATTACCTAATATTCAGAAAGTTAATTTTTGACATTAATTGAAGTTGCAGAATGATCCAAGTATTTATTTTGATGCATTGCAGAATTGAGATATTTGCACATCTTTGAGGATATTTGAGAAAATGTCCATATTTCTTGAATGAAGCTGATGGCCATATAATCTCACATTAGGATGTTTAATGACCGATAATCTTTGGAGTAAAACAAAAGAATAAACTGTAAGTGATACTGTATCTATTAGATTCATTCTTAGGAAAGTTAGGGATTCACTGGGGGTCCTGCTCAAATCTCACTTTGTCTGAGTGTGATGTTCATCCCAACTCTGTGGGAGTTATTGTAGCTTGTTAGCAGCCCATCTACCAGTGGAGCTGTCAGCTTCTGTTAAGCAGTTGTGTCATGGGCCAAGTAGGACAGAGGAAACACATAGACGCACTTACACACACATACTGACCCCACAACACTAACGCAACACTGCAAGTGCACTCAAAGGCGTGCGTGCAGCATACACACCAACAGTGAGGCTTTTGCATGCTTGTTCATCTGTAATAAAACTGCCTGATGAGCAGTCTGATCCCTGGAGCCTTTTCCCATAGTTGCCGGAGATGGAAACTCACTGTTATATAAGGTCAGAGAGAGGGGACTTCTTACAGTACTGTTACCTGCTTTAATAAGTGTGGACTGAATTGATGTGTTTGCACAGTACACTCAGTAGAAATTAAAAAGACTGGTCTTGAGCTGGAGAAAGGCATCCACTTTTAGTCCCTGTGCTGCGTGTGTTTGAGTTCAGATTTATTGGACTGAGACTGTGTGACTCCTTCATAGTCTGGTTTCAGAATCATCCTAATATGGGTTGCACTAACTGATCTTTTCTAATGCTGGTCCTTACCCTTAAGTCTTCAGAATGGGCTTAAAGTCAGTTGCACCAGCCAGACTCGACTCTGCCTGGTCCTAGAGATGCGGGTCCATGCATCTATGGCTATTGCCTTGCAGCAGGCATTGCTGAAAACATAAAAAGTCAGCGGCTGCCCAGCTAATTTGTTGCTAGTCATAATAATTTGTAGTTGTGTTATGGAGGGTCAAAGGACAAGTAAACAGAACTTCATGGACACTGATATAATGAAATTAATAGAGCTCTACAGCCAGCACAAGAAAACACTGACTGCCAAACAGCAAACATGATATCTTATAAAAGACTAAAATTAGATAAACGAGAAGAAGAGAAAAAATGGATGCTGTAAATGTCTGTATTCCTTTGTTAAGAAAATGTTGTAAGACGTAAGTTTAGAGACTTCCTGAGGAAGGCAAAAGCAGGTATTTCATTGAAAAAATCCATCAAAGCAGCGAGAAGTCATATATTTTTGTAGAGGACTCCCACTGCCTTTCCTGGTTTGGTTGGTGTGGAAAATGATATTGCTGAGCAAGTGATGTCTCTCCACACATTATATTGGATGGACTGAACTATTCCTTTAAGCCTAGATGGTGCAACTGTCTTAACTATGACAATAATTATTATCATTATTAGGCCAGATGTAGAATACAAAGTTATCACTGGTTTAGGTCAAGGCAGCTGTGGGCGTGAACTCTGTTGAGAAACTCCAGGTCCTTGGATCGCCCTCAGCAGCTTTGTAATGAATATTGGTGCTGCTGTTGTTTGTCTCACAATTCTCATTTTAACCTTTATCATATGTTTTTGAGCTTAAAGCTGAGCAGACCAGGTTTAAAATGCATTTGATTATCAAGACAAAACAAAGAATATATAAAACCATGTGGGTTGGAGGACTTCAGACCCAAAATTTCACAAGTGTGATGACAACAATGTCCACTTGGTACTGTTGTGCAGTGCGAACCAACAATGTCGTACATGGAATTATGAAGGAATTGGGAGCTTTGGGGAACTATGATGTCCAACTGTGAAAGGCTCCTAATGTGGAGGCCACAGCAGTAAGCCACCTACATGGACTATTTATAATCACAATTAATTTCCAATCTGCAGAGAAGGAGGTGATAAATTCTATTTACTTTGCCGTGAGAAAATAGTATGAAACAAGTTCTATTTGTCTATGCAGGTGGGTTTCTTTTTTAGATTACTGGGGACATAAACGCTGTCCTTACCCTCTGTACTCTGTCTGTATGTGTACTTC
The DNA here is from genome assembly GCF_037954235.1 of Aulostomus chinensis. Taxonomy (NCBI): domain Eukaryota; kingdom Metazoa; phylum Chordata; class Actinopteri; order Syngnathiformes; family Aulostomidae; genus Aulostomus; species Aulostomus chinensis. The sequence continues at coordinate 21,402,020 of NC_141324.1, forward strand.
CTGTTCCCCAGGTTTTGGTGTTCACTTATGGTCTTTTCATATTTAGTGGTTTCTGATGTTTAGTTATAATCTGTGGACACTATGAAGATGTGCCAGCTCTGGCTCCAGATCACCAGTGGGATTATCATTTATTGTGGAAATGGCTGTAAAATCCCCAACCCAACCATGTCATAGGATGAAGTGTCACTGTCTCAGGCAAGACTCTGAACACTGATTTGCCTTTGATAGTCAGACCACCACCTTAAGAGGTAGCTCACTGCCATGAGTGTGTGAATGGATTCATGAGATAAATGTGAAGGGTTTAGGATAGAGTCTAATTAAATCAGAAGGGATGACATGTCTTCATATAGTGGTGGCTATGGTTTAATCTTTCTTGATGAACTTGCAGCTTTGCATTAACGGTCTTATGTGTCCTCTCCCTTCCTGTCTTTCAGAGTCAGCAGCTCTCCTCTCAGGGAAGTCATCCGCAGCCCCTCTGTGAACACGGGCCTGCCTGGCATCTCTCATCCATATCATTCCTCTTTCCATCCACGCATCCCCCCCTGTCATGAAAGGCCTTTCCAGTAGTCGGAGTCACCATCATGTGGTCTCCTATGAGCCATCATATGATCCACTGGGTCAACATGTTGACCGTAAGCCATACTTAATTAGTCAGATGGACATGCCAGTGCCCATTGCCATGCCACATCCAGCTGAGCTGTCCTACTACAATGCTCAGCGTACCTCGTATCCCTCTGACAGCAACAGCATCGTCCCATATGGAACCTTCCCAAGGCGGTGCCATTCCACCTCCTCATCTCACCATCCTGAGGTAAAGGATGAGTGTATGGCCATGGTACCATATGTAGGAGGAGGAGGGGGAGGAGGAGGTGGTGGAGGCTATGGAGGTAAAACGCCCACCCGGGTACCAGCAAACTTTGCGGACCCGTTTGAGCGTCAGCCATCATTTTCCAGAGATGGTTACCATACACTGCAGTACAAACGAGGAGTGCTGGCCCACAGTGGGGGTATGGGGTCCAACAACAACAATGACAGCCCAGGGAGGATTCGCCACCTGGTCCACTCAGTTCAGAAACTCTTCACCAAGTCACATTCATTGGAGGGGCCACACCACACACAGTCCTCCAAGGGGGCCAATAATGGGAGCGTTAATGGTGGTGTTGGTGGTGGAGGAGGTGGTGGTGGTGGTTCAAGGGCCAGTCCAGAAGGTGAAACTCCACCGGTTGGAGTACGCCACCGGAAGCGCAGCAAGAGTCGTGAGCGCTGTCGATCAGCGGAGCCCAAACATCGAAGCCACCACCACCACCACCACCAGCTCCACGGATCAGCATCTGCACCGGGCTCCGGATATTGGAGCTCAGATGACAACCTGGAACGGGAGCTGTGTCTCTACCACCCTCACCACCACCAACCTCCACCCTCTCCCACACCCTCCATCTCCCCCTCTCCCATCGCCATGACGATGGGTCGGTATCCTGGCAACAACCCCGACAAGTTCCCCCAGACTCCCCTCCCCAGTCTCTCCGCCTCGCAGTCCCAACAATACTTCTTGATGGACCCTTACAGCACTCTCAACGAGCACACACACACCCATGCACACCATGGCCACTCACACCACCATTCTGCACTGAAAGCCTCCCGGAGCAACAACGATGTGAAGTATGCAGCCTCATCAGCATGTGTGCCAGTTAGTGGTAGCAGCAATAACATCGGTGGCGGTATCGGTGGAGGAAGTGGCCCCTTGCTGCCACTTGGTCTTGTGGACGGGCCCCTTGTGAAGAAGGGGGCATGGTCGTCAAGCCTAACGGTGAGCAGGGCCCGAGAGGTCTACACCAACAACAGCAGCCAAAACCAGCTTCGAGCCAGCGCAGGATCCGGTAACCTAAACGTAGATAGAGCTCTAGTCAAATCTAAGGGCAGTCAGCAGCAGGAGCGCTCTTGCCATTTCTTACAGGTAAATAATTCCTCCTCGATTCCCTTCCACAACCAGTTGATTCACCCCCTCTCCCTTCTGTTGACTCCCTTTTCTCCATGACTTACTCTCCTCACCAATGTTCCCTCTAAGCCAGTGGTTTGAAAATCATAACTCAACTGATCATAAAGCTGATGCTTAATTTTGGGAGAATCAAGCCCCTGGTTTTAGGACCTTGACAAGTGCTGGTTAGTTATCTTAATGTATCATTTCTATGTCAGATAGGTTATCTCTAGTGTCAAGGAATTCAAATAAATTTGATTTTATGACCAAAACTGGAAAAATAAATAATAATCAACACCTACTCAGCTCGTGAGGGGTTTTTAATGTTAACTCTGCTCCAATTCTTGAGATATATAATAAAGATATTTCCTATACTCTGGGAATGTTCAGGAACGGAACTTCCAATGCACTTGAACATTTTTTGTTCTTGCAGATTAGGAATATTGACACCTCAAAGCAGAAGCTACTGGACTATACCATAAACAAACTACCATAAAAAAGAATGCTCAGGAAACAGAGCAAACTTAGAGTTAATTAACGTTGCTTAAGAGTTATTACGCACAGGGAAAACATTAAATGCTGTAAATACGTAGCCTAAATAATTAGGTATATTTAGATAATGTTTATGGACCACTCACCAGTGTATAAGCAGATGGGAAGGAAATTTTTTGGCAAGGGTGACCTTTTATAGCAATTTATCTAAAAATCTCACCTTCTGCCAAGATGCAATTATAATTCTATTATACTTTTGTTTGGGTTTCCTTTGCTAATTAGTAAACTGGTGAGACAAGCCAGGTTAATTAACTTTATTGCATACTTTCTCTTAAATCAAAATAGCTTTTTCTATTTTTTTCTCGATTGTGATCATAGTAATGTTACATTACATGTTGTGATCAGGGAAGCCTTAGAGGGAACATTGCTCCCTATTCCCAGTTTCTTACTCTGACCTCCCAAATTCCCCACTGCGACATCCTCCCTCCTCTCCACCACTCCCTCCCTCCTGCCTCTCATCCACTCACCCAACTCACACCCACGCTTCTTATCCACCTAACCCCCCCTACCACCCACCTGCACCTCCTTTTACTTCCTCTTGGTTTGGAGAGCCTCCCTCTTCCTTCTCCTCTTCCTCCTCTTTCCTCCATTTGAGTTGAAGAGAGAAGTAAGTGCAGAGCCAGTAGCAGCCTTACTCTCTGAATGCTAGGTAATGACATGAACTCATGAAGAACGACATCCTTTCCTTTCTGTAGACCTCATTTTTAATTTAGTAGCGGTTCCTGTCCTGCCTTTCTACCAGTTATCTCGCCTTTCCTCATTGTCTCTGTCTTGATGTCTCGTTGTGCCATGCTTGTGCAGGGCTTTGTTGAGCTAAGTGTTGGGGAGCCATTAGATGTTTAGCTGATCTTACAGTTGTAACCAGAATGCATTCTTCCAAATTTATTCACGTTTGAATGTTGTGTGCCACTATATTGCTATGGAGTGGCCGCCTCTCCATTTATGAGGCAGGAATCCTCTTTTTCTCCCCACTGCACACAATTTTCTTTTTACGGGTGCTTTTAATGTTGTTGTTGCATGCGTGCGCACATTGAGGTACACCCAAGTTAAATATTCTTAAATTTTCGGGCAGAGCACAGGGACGCAGGTGTGACCCTGGGGCCGCGCTCAGCACATCATGAATGTGTTTGTCAGCGTTGGGCTTCACGAAAAACTTCCTTTCTGTTTCTCTCTCTACCTCATAAGTTGCCTCTTCACTTCCTTGTCATTTCCCTTCTGTCACTGGATTTCCAGTAGGGAAATGGAATTAGGACGGAAAGCTCTATTTACAACCACGAAAAGCAAGCAGGCAACAGAACCACGCACAACAAAGAGCGCCATCCAGCAGGAATAGACACAGCATCAGTGTTTATTAGTGTAGACAAATGTTCCAAAATTTGATCCATTTTACTTATTTTATTTATTCTGGAACCTTGCGGTACAGAAAAAGACATTACAGCTCAGACTACACTGATCCATTAAAATAAATTGCAAGCTTCAAAGGCTGATTTTCAACAGACTCGATGGAGGGGGGGGCAGGAAGGAAGAACTTATTATGGGCCAGATCTATTTAACATCGTGAAAAATAAAGGGAAAAAATCAGAGGGTAGAACTAAGGTTTTTAGAACTGATCTGGCCTTGATCAGCCTCATGGCAGTATTACAATTACAAGTTTTTCTAAAGCATTTAAACTGATACAAAACCCCATTTACATTTCCCCCTAAATTAATTAATAAAAGCTTTGCCCTTTATAATGAAGACGCTAACTGTATTCATTTAATGACTGCGTCTGAAATCACTTAAAGGATTCAACAAGTGGTGCTTTTTCAGCACCATGGACAGCTCAAGTCAACCCTTTCAACCCCAGGACGCTGCTGTGTAATGTGAAAAATAAGGGATTCTGAAATGCATCATGATTTGTAATTGGATCATTACTGTGAGAGTGCAGCAAATGTTGTAATAATTTATATGGCAACCACGCAGAGTCATGTACATAGCTTAAACCTTCCTGTGTAAATTAAGTAGTTGTTTTTTTCCTCAACATTTGCCCTTCTGAATCCCAGGAAACCAAACAAAAAGAGTCTCAGTTCAAGGCTAGTTTAAAAGTATGCTTCTCTACTGAAGCCTCCTTGATTAAGAAAAACATATCGGTGCTTCTCCAGCCTAAAGAGTTGTTTGATGAAAGAAAAAGGGAATCATTTTAAATGGTTAATCAAAATGTTGGAACAAATGACTTGATTTTCTAGTGGCCTCAAATTCATCAAATTGTGGGAACAGGCTTCAACTCTCCATGACCATTTAAAGGCTCCGGTAAGAAGAAGACATCAAATCTTCAGGATTGCACTGGGATGTACTTTCCTCGATGTTTCTTTTGTATTCATAATCGACAAACAATTTTTTTTGAACGCTTAAAAAATCCCCAACCAATCTGTTCTGGTTGCCATTGTAAGGAGGAACTTTTTATCTGGAAAAAAGAGGGAAAAAAAGCAAATGTAGTATAACTTGTTCCAAAGTGTAGAAACTGTAATAGAAATTGAAATGGCATCCCCACCACCTGGTGTTGCTTTGTGTATATTTCTCCTCTTCGCTGCCGTGTCACATCCCGTTGTGTTCGTGTGCATGTGTTTGTACGCATTTGGTTTGGAATACTTGTGTGGGTGCATGTGTGCATTACAGTACATATTTATAACATATGCTGTGTGTCAGAATTATCAATAATGTTGAATATTGTGTAAAGTCAACACCACCTCTTTATTAAAGTGTTTTACTGGGCGTAAAGTACACAGCTTTCCATCAGTTCAGCAAGTCTCCACTCAGCCGCTCTCATATTCTCTTGATCTACATTTCAGTGCCACACACTTGCACTGATGCTCTTTAGATACAGGAAGTATTTGTGGTTCATGGAGGGGATGTCATCAAATCCATCTGAGATATTTGCACCCCGTTTTAAAAGCAAAAGTGTTTCTATGGCACCATTCACATACAAGGCATAACTAGTGAATGAAAATAAGACTTAGACTATATAAGGGTTAGGGTTGGATCTGGTTAGGGCTATTTTCATCATTAAGATTTAATCATGCCTTCTTGGGACACTCATTTTAATAAAAATATGTAAAGTTATTACATTTATCAAATGCGTAATGCCTCAGTTACAATTTCAGCTCAAACTACTAGATAATCATAAAGCGTAATTTTGGTGTGGCACTGCCTGACTTTCTTTCTTGGATGGAATGGATTATTTTCAGTGAGGAGAGAGAGAGAGAGAGAGAGAGAGAGACGGAGCGTTTGCAGCTCTGATGTTCACAGGCCAGTCGTGCCAAAGAGTGGGACTGCACCACTGAGCACCTTTAAGTCTCATGTCTGAACCTTAGAACAACAAAGACCCACACTCTTTGAGAATCTCAGGGAGCAGAAGGGGACAGACGGTGATTGAAGATCTGAAATGAGATGAGAGCTCCCATGGCTTTAAAAGTAATTAATCATTTCTTAAGATGAACTCTTAAAGTGATCTTATCCTTGAAATGTTGCAGATTGAACCACTGAGTTGACGTATTTGATCAAAAAGGTTATTCAGGGATGAATCGGGCTGTTGAAATACTAATAATGACACCTATCATGTGCTACTACAGAATCATTTTGTATTTAACACAGTTATTATAGATATATGGTTCTTAATGTAGTAGAATTGTGATTTGGCTTCAGTAAAAAGCCCTGAAGTACTTCCAGAGCAGTGGGACGCTGACAGAGAATGTGTTCATGTTTTGTTTTTTGTTTTTCTTTCAAGACAGATTCACTTAAAAAAAAAAACAATAATAAAAATGCAACATACATAGAGTGAGGGAAAATTCAAAAGCAAAGCATAAAAGGCAGAAAAACAACGCCACTTCCTTTTCAAATAGTAGTCTCTGATCGCGGCAAACATCAACTTGAAGAGGCATCACGGCAGCTTTATGGGTTGTTTCAAGAGAACACATTAAAGCGGCTCTCATTTCCCTTGGCGGGATGCGTTGAATCTGCAAATTATCATGTACAGCATCTCAACAGAATAGCTGCTGGCTGCACTATTACCTGTTTTTTTTTTTATTGTTTTTTATTTTCTAAAGCTGCTGCTGTAAGCCATCAGAACGGCCAATGTTGCCAAGGAAACGATCTACAGGCTGTCATGTAAAAAATACACAGTAGATGCTTTGGATACCCAGCAATGTAAGATACTAAATACCAAATTTGGATGTGATTTATAACAAAGATAAGGATGAAAGATGGAGCATCAATCAATTAAATGTATTAATGAAAGTGTAAGATGTGGAAACCGGTGCTCCGTTCAGCTCTTACAGAAGAACGAGTGCTGGAGCTGCAGTGGAAGCGAGGCTTGTGCGTGGGTGAGAGGCGCTGCTGATGCTACTGCAGCTGGTCCTTTCCCCGCATTCTCTTTTTATAGCCAAACTGCTCATTTGTGTCTGTTTGACGTCACACTAACGCACACACACAGACACACACACAACACACACGCATAGACGTTTAGCCCAGCAGATCTGTTCAGCCTCTTTCCCTCGGTGATTCATATATAATTAGTCAGAGTAGCGGTGCAATTCTCCTGCTGTCTGTCTCTGTTATTGTCTGTCAAATATGCACACTCTGGCCTCTATAAAGACAGGAAACACTTGCAAGTTTGACACATGGCACGAGCATCGCTCGGGCTAGCACTGACCCTAAGCTTCACATGGAGCTTTTATTACAGCTTTACATGCTTTTATCAGGCATTTCAGTTAAACAGCCTCATTGAGACCCAGCAGGTCCAGATCCGCAGTTCTGGATGTGAGCCTCCATGTAACTTGTACATGTTAGTAATGAAGAAGAGCTTCGTTACAATTAGTTCCACGTGTGCTTCTACGCCAATGATGAGTCAACCTGTCCACTATGACAGAGAGCAATAAAAAAAAGCAGCGTGTATGCCATGGGTTGTATTTCATTATCATCCATGTTGGAAGGATGAAAGCAAACCAGCAGCTTTATTTTTTTTTATAGTTTACTCAATAGAAGTACAGTTTGGAGACACCTATGCTGATGTTTAGCAGTTGTGTTGGGACAGTTCAGGGTACCTAACAAATGGATTAATATGAGGTTGATATTTCTGATTGTCTATAACATGGATAGATGGAAACAGCGTCTCTAAAAGCTGGGGGCACTCAAACATGATATTTCCACCAGTTAAGTTCAACACCAATCAAGTGGTGGGCTGGACTCCAGTAAAAAAAAAAGCTGCTGCTTCAGCCACAGCTAATGGAGATTTGTATAAACGAAATGAATGAAAGCCTCTGTCAAACAGAACACAAACTGACCATTATAATCTTCATAGTTACCTTACTTTTCCTTTTACACATTTACAACCCTGTAAAACCAGGAAAAACATCTTTGTCATGAAGATCTTTTGGCTCAAGGTCCCCCAGATCACGAATAATAATTACAACAACAGCAATAACTGTATGGCTTATTTCAAGTGGATGATGACACCACAACTCCAGTGACAATAACAGGTGATTGATGCAGCCCTTGTAATTTTTTGTATAAACAGTTCATTCATTTATCTCCGCATGTTCTTCATTAATAATGTCCTGTGCGTCACCCTGTGATACAAGGCCAGTCTTATGTGTGGTTTATTAGCTAAATTATTTCTCAATTAACAAGCAGACCCTTAGGTCAGATCAGGGCAGACACATGTAAACACACACATAGGATTGCACACACACGCACAAGCACACACACTCCCCTGTGAACATGTATGACTGTAGCTTCTGTGTAGGTGGCGAACTTAGCTGACTCTTGGAAAGCAGATGTATGAATTAGCCAGAGAGAAATTTCAGACCTACCCAGGCCAACTCATGCGCAGTCTTCCAGGCTAATTAGCTGTCAAACTGTGCCACAGCAGGGTGGGAGCTGTGCATGTATGCATGTGTGCGAGAAAGGTTGATGGATTAAGAAAAAAATTCCAGCCATCAGATTAGTCAAGTCTTGTGTTTTTGATGCTAAATATTGCATTGTGCTGTTTTTCTGATTGTTCTGCACGTAAGCTGAGTGTTTATAGGTTCTATGTACTGTCAAGAGAATTTAGTTCGCCAGTTTGGTGGCTGGAAGTCAGGCAGCCGTGAAGTGGAACTTCATGATGGTGTTTCTCTGTTGTCTCTGCCTGATCACCAGGTGCCTCAGGATGAGTGGAGCGGCTTCTCTCCCCTGGGGAAGGAGGATGACATCCCGTGTCGAAGGATGAGGAGCGGCAGCTATGTCAAAGCCATGGCTGAGGATGACAGTGGAGACTCTGACGGGAGTCCCAAACCCTCCCCCAAGATCCAGGCACGACGGGCTAGCTACCTGAAAGCCACCCAACCTTCGCTGACTGAGATGACCACTCTCCAGTAAGATTTCTCTTCATCATAATTGTCAGATGCGCTACTTTAAACACTCCTTTATGTATGTCTGGGTTGAGATGTTGGAAGTCAAACGATGTAAAGTGAATTGTATAATCATTGATTCTTGGAACATTTCATGTGGTAATGGTACTCATTGGTAGCCCTTTTGGTTGGAAGTTGATGTGTCATTAATTTCAAATGAAAATCTAGCCCTTTGAACAGTTCTTCCTCTGCTCTTGTATTTCATTTTACAAAATCAAAAGCCACTTAGAGCCTTGTTATTCTATAATTTCAAACCCACTGATGGTTGTTGTTATAACCTCCCTCACCATTTATTTTTTGTACATAAACATAACCAGATCTTAAGCATAATGTTGATGCAGTATGACATGTATCTATTTTTTTCAGTGTCACGTTTACTGTTTACATTCTTTACTTTTTTTTATAAATGAGAAACTCAGCAATACCGATGTTCTCCTGCTGTCCATTGATTGTTTGACAGATTCATACAGACGCCGAAGGATGCATTGTTCATTGGTATCAGGCTCAAGCTACTTAACGAGCAGCCTGAGTTTGAGAAATTACAAAAGACAAAAAACAAAACTCTACAGACTGCATTTATTCTTGGCATTTTCCAGACAAAAGAACAAATCACCCAAGGTTTCTGGATTTGGAAATGTTCAGACATGTATAAGAAAAAATAATAGGATGTAGCTGATGGTTCACGCCACACTGGTGTTGAACTCATATCCAAGGGGTGCAAAACATGCTCACTGAGCACACATGCAAAACATTTCTCTGTCACATTTCTTGTTCGTTTGGAGTCTAATGACAATCCCTCTGCTCCTTCCACCAGACATCGTGTCCAGATCATCCTTTAGCCAATTAGAATGGACAAGTACTCCTTTGATCATGCATTTAAGATGCACTTTAGATCATTTAAACGGGGTTCAAAGACACATGCACACACTCACGCGCGCGCGCACGCACACACTCGCGCGCACGCACACACACACACATACAAATTAAGGGGGGAAAAGAAAGTGGGCGATCTACATTCATGTAAAATTCTGCTTCTTGTCTTTTGATCGTACTGTTCTCATTTTCCTATCATTTATGTACAGTAGATTGTTTTTTGTGTTTTGCAACACTGGTCTGATTTTGTAGCTTTTCTCAAGAATAATCAATTTAGGCAACTGGACTCACCTCTTGGAGGTAAAGACGTTTCAATTCTCATTCAAGAAGCTCCTTCAGTTCTAAATTTCTGGTGGGAAGTATCAGGTATACATCCACCCAGGTGGGTGGTGGCAAAAAACAAGTGGTCGTAAGGCCAGAACAATGGGCTCGTTAGGTGGTCATGTGAGTCGTTGGCCTGCGTTTTGCGTCGTTACCCCTCCCAGCCCCACCCCCTGTCCATCCTAAAGACAAGGTTCCAAGGCATAAACAGAGTAATGTTGTTTTATGCGGTCCAGTGTCATGAGGAGTGCTCTGACCTGTACATAGGGGAGACAAAACAGCGATTGCACAAAAGCATGGTGCAACACAGGAGAGCCACAACCACAGGCCAGGACTCAGCAGTCCACCTCCACCTCAAGGAGAAGGGGCACTCCTTTGAAGACCACCAGGTGAGCGTTCTAGCCAGGACAGATGGTTTTAAAGAGAGGTGAAGAGACATTCATGTCAAAGTAGAATGTCCATCTTTGAACAGAGGAGGGGGCCTCAGACACCACCTATCACCCACCTACAATGCCGTCCTTAGATCCCTCCCCAGGAGGTGCAGCCAGCGTTCACGCCTTCACTCAGGTGACCCGAGCGACCCCCCCCCCCCCCCCCCCCCCACACACACACACACACACACACACCAAGAGGGCTGGGAGGGGTAACAACCCAAGACTGAGGCCAACAACTCACATGACCACCTAACGAGCCCATTGCTGTGGCCTTACGACCACTTGTTTTTTGCCACCACCCACCTGGGTGGATGTATACCTGAAATTTAGAACTGAAGAAGCTTCTTGAATGAGAGGTGAAACGTCTTTACTTACAAGAGGTGAGTCCATTTGCCTAAGTTGATTATTCTTGAGAATTACGATGACCTGGATGACTGACAATATACACAATTAATTTTGTAGCTTTCCTAATACACATGTGCTGCTACACAATCCATCTTCCTCAATACCCCATTTAATTCAACTTAATCATCAGAAGTTGAAACCCTGATGACTGCAGAAGGAATGGTATAGCTCATGGGCCCCTGAGGGAGGTGTAATTCACATCTAGTCAGTCTGATCTACAGCAAGAAGCCCGAAATATCACCTTTGTGTAATTAAGTTTTCACAGCTCTCTAAATCGAGTGTAATTATAGTCAGTAGTCGAGGGACTCCGGCCAACTCACTGCTCTTTCTGTCGTCTCCCCTGACTCGTTCTCATGCTTGCACCCTTTCTACCCTCATTCTTCGTGCACATCAGCAATGGAGATCATCATTTCATCATTGTTGTCTCTCTAATACTGTGTGTTAAAAAGCAAGCTTAAGAAGGCATAATTCATTTCTTTGGTGCAACTATTGGGCTAATAAAACAGGACCAAAGTGATCTTTAATCGAGGTCTAATTTCTATCTAAAAGAAAGCCACAAAGGAAGGCTGGAAGAGACCAATTACAGTAAATACAGTTGAAGGAATGAAGAAGAGCAGCAACTCATTTGTTGATTATTTTTGTAAAACTGTTGATTGCCTCTAATTGAGGATTGTAATTCAGCCATTTTTTTGTTGTAGATTAACATTAAGAATTGATTGTTTTTAATGTAAAAATGTGGCAGCACGGTGGTGCGGTGGTCAGCACTGTCGCCTCACAGCAAGAAGGTTCTGGGTTCAAGTCCCAGCTCTGGCACAGGGTCTTTCTGTGTGGAGTCTCCATGTTCTCCCTGTTCCTGTGTGGGTTCTCTCTGGTACTCCAGCTTCCTCCCACAGTCCAAAGACATCAAGAGGGGACGAGGCTGATTGATACTCTAAATTGACCGTAGGTGTGGCTGTGCGTGTGAATGGTTGTCTGTCTCTATGTGTTGGCCCTGCGATGGACTGGCGACCTGTCCAGGGTGAACCCCGCCTCTCACCTGAAGGCAGCAGGGATAGACTCCAGCCCCCCCCCCCCAACCCTTAACAGGATAAGCTGAAGAAGATGGATGGATGTGGCCGAATTTAAATGTATTTTCTCTATAGACAACGCATCATTGAAAAGCAGGATTTTGTTGGCATCCGAGCACAATGATCTGACCCACCAGGAAACTCTTACTGAGAGAGGAGATGCCTTAAATTTAAAAAAAATCAAATCAATAAATACTCATAATCCTGTTGTTAAAATGATCAATATAATACATGCCGGATGGCTGGTTATGTCTATGAAGGACACTGTACATAGCAGGAGACCACATATTATCCTGCTTTAAAGTTTTCTCCCAAAACTCCTCAGAAACATCAGCTGGCGCAGTGCTGCCTGTGGCACAGACCTGCTCCGGTGACCTGAGGAGTCACAGCGGTGTATTTTAAGCGTCAGTTTCAAAGTGTGGGGGGCAAATTGATATTCATTATATGTTGCAAGCACACACGCAACGATTAAGTCAATCCTCTCATTGGGTTTTTATATGCGTATGCAAGACCATTGATATTTCAGTACAAATTAGCCTGTAAATAGGCATAGATGTTAAACAACATCCCTGATTTAAAGACTTGCAGGAACCAGCAATCAATTGCACGGTATTGTTAGCATGACTGCTACTTTACGTGTAACCTGTGTTTCATTTGTACTCTTTTATTTTGACGAAACACTTGCTGCACAGCAAAAAAGAAGTTTTAGGTAGAAGTTCTGAGTCTGTAAATGGCAACTTTTATTGTGGCTGCCGTTGAAGCTTCTTTTAGATTATGTACTTGAGTGAAAACAAAGCATTGTGACTTCAAACAGCACCATGTGTAAAACTCTGCATCCCTCTGTCAGGATTTCAACGGAGCACTCCCCCAAGCTGCAGATCAGGAGCCACAGTTACCTGCGTGCGGTGAGTGAGGTTTCAATCAATAGAAGCCTGGACACCCTGGACCCCAAAACCCTCCTCGACCCCAAATCGCTGCTGTCCTCACCCCAATACCGCTCACGCAATGAAAGCTACATGAGGGCCATGAGCACCATCAGTCAGGTTTGTTCTTGCCGACACTGCTTATCTAAATATATATATGAATACAAAAATATGTCATTCCACCATAGATACTATATCAAGGAGGACAGGACACTGTTAGGAGGTTCTAGTAGCAGGAAGTTGAGGACTACATAAAATTCCAACAAAGATAGAAATTCATGATCCTCATAAAAAAACATGTTTTTGAAATGATTGGAAGAGAGACGCTACAAGAGAGAGATGCCCTCCTCATCCTCTTGTTAGACTGTGGAATTTTTAAAAGTGGTTTGTTTCCAGTGCAGGCCTTGAAAATCACCAATAAATCAGAAATTGTGGCACAAAAAAAGATGCGGCCCAAATTTTTTTTTTTTTAATAAACCTTTGGACAATATGTGTTGTTAGGCACATGAAGCAGTGCCAGGACAGATGGAAAAAAACAACAACAACCATGAGGCTTTAAATAATTCAGTAGGCCGCTGTTTATGTAGCCCTGTCACTTCAAGTACAAATGACAAGGATCGACAGAACCCTGAGAGTCCAGTTTGAGAAAGAGGTCGGCTTTTAAGACTTTGCCTTGATACCAAGATGAGCCAAGCCAAACCCAATGTAAAAAAGAAAAAAGAAGAAGAAGCAACTTCTTTGTATATTCCATGGATCTACCACAAATTTAAATGGCTTCTTTTTTGGTTCATGCTTCGCCAAGTTTGATAAAATTCAGCGTCATTATTTTGCAGAATCCTGCTAACAGCAGAAAGAAAATACAAAGCTTGAATACACTCTGATTCTGTATTTTATAACTGACATTTTGGACTCACTGTTATTTCCTCCTGTTCCACCTCCATTCACTGTAAACTACACTGAATGTAGACCCCAAAGCCCTTCGAGGTGATTTCCTCCTAGGGAAATACTAAATCTCAGCTGTGTATATTTTTAGGAATTGTTTTAAGTCTCCAGTATGAATCAGTGGGTTTGTGGATGTGCAGCCCAGTCACCAGATTGAATTATTGCCTTCGTATCATCCTGGAAACAATGGATGTCTATAATTTTGAACCAAAAATTTTTTTTAAATTTTTTTTTCTGACTGGAGCAACAGGCCGTGATGTTATGCAATTTCTTCACATTTCTAAGAAAATCCATGTCTCACAACTTCAACTGAAGCCACAATATTTTCCAAACCCTGTAAGTGGCATAAAACGTGATCATTTTTCAAGAATTCAATTTGTACATTAAATGAAATGTATGTCAAAAGGCTGAGTTGTTACATACCTATAAATGTTGTTGTGGGACCTTTTTTTGATTTAAAAAAATAAATTCTTAATCTCAGGTTTGATGCCACACACTGGACCTCATTCATGAAATACAGACATCATGTCCCTCAGTTGAATCTTAAAGGCATTGAGTATCATCCGTTGGCTATTATGCACCTCTTGTAATATTAAAAATCTTTTCTAGCCTGGGTGATGGACAGTTCCAAGAAGTGCACAATAAATGTCAAGAGCATAGAGTTCCAACTAGCCACCAGGATTTTCTTCCTGTCTAAACTAAATTTAAGGCTCAAGAAAAAAGTCTGATACTGTGTGAGAACAAATCTGAGTGTGGGAACACTTCATGACTAAGGCTATTTCATGGGATTTGTTGACGATAACGCAGGTCTGCAGCACTGCTTTTTAATCGAGCAGAAAAGTTGACAATGCAGCGCCTTGTTTCCATCAATTCTCAAAAAAATAATTCTCTGCTAACTTGATTTCACTCTTGTCGGACAGAAAGCCTTCATTTTAACACAGAGGTGACAAGCTGGTGATAGTGTGCGCTTTTGAGCGTAAACCTTTGTGATGGCGCCATTCTGGTAAAGTGTTTAACGCCGTCGAAGCAGCTGCTGCACCCCAACTCTATTCTATGGAATTTTAGTGAACAACCAAAAGCTGTTCCATCTTCTGTTAAAGCTCTACTCCTTAAGCCTTCATTTGCAGCCCCTCAACCTTACCTTGAACCTCCACTTGCACTTCACATCCTGCACCTTTCCCTAATACCCATTACCATACTGGATTGCCTCTGTTAACTGCCTGTGCCTCTATTAACTGTCTATTAACTGTCTTCCTTGTGATGTAATGTTCTCACTTCATAGATCTAACCATAAAATCTCAATTTAACAACTTGCCACAATGCATTTGAGTTCCATTCAGTTACTTTGTTTTTAATTTAAATCATCGTGAAGATTAGGGGCACTGATTGGAACATGCTAAATTGATTTATACAGGTGTGTGTTTCTGTGAAAAGAGGGGTGTGTAATTTACAGAAAAAATATATTAGCCAGAGTAGAGAAAAAGTGGGGTAGAACCATCCTCTTAGTGGGCTGATAGTAAACAAACAATAGTTACAAGGCATGTTTGTCAGTGCTGAAAGGTATTCCTAGATTAGGGCTGACGAGTCTTTTGGTCTGGAGATGCTATTTTTTAATGTTAAGCCACAAGCCAACAGCTTTGTAAAATGAATAATTAGAATGAACCAGAGTGTAGATTTTAAGAAACGCAAGGCTTAAATGTAGAACTTGAAATAGACAGGCTTTTTGTATTTGAATTCCTCCCTTACTGAGTGTCAGTGGTGACTGGAGAAGCAGTTCCAAAGAGTGTCAGAGTACTGTGGAGGGAATGGGAGACCAGGATTCAGTTCCTGTCTGGACACCTAGAGATAGTGTACAGAATGATTAGCAAGTTAGCCTGGTTTCAGTTGAAGGTATTGGAGAGATTTAACCCTACAAGATTCAATGTAACAAGGTTTGGCAAAACCTCACACAGACATAGGAGAAGGTGCCACAGTTGTATAGTGTGCAGGAAAGATTCCAGGATAGCCGGCAAGCACGGTGCTATTAGTTAAGATGTTTCTTTCCTGGCGACCTGTATGATTAAAGCATTGCTGCCACACACGTCTCTTTCCCAGTATCCTCGCTCTTCACTGTCCCCTCTACTCCTTCCTCCCTCTGTTTTCGCCTGCTCCACCGCTCCTCCAGCTAAGTGAGGTGGAGGTGAACGGGCAGATTGAGCAGGTGTGTGAGCAAGTCTACAGTGAGATGCAGTCCCAGGCCATGGAGGCTGCTATGGATAGCATGGAGACCATGGACACCCTGCCCATGCCGGGATGCTTCAGAATGCGGAGCCACAGCTATGTGAGGGCGATTGACCAGGGCTGCGCTGGGGAGGAGGAAGGAGAAGGAGGAAGACCACTTCTTCTGCTGCCGTCCTCCCCACCACGCACATCTGCCACAACGGTCAGAACCATCCAGAGCAGCACAGGTAGGGTACACATTTAGAGATTAAATGAAGAATGTTGAAAATGCGCATGAATTAGAGAGTAGAAGCAAGTGATGGATTCAAGGTAAAATGCATAATAAACAATAGGAGGAATACAGTTAAAGGGTTCAGTCTTCCTTTATTGGTGAAATATCATGAGAAACGAGGAGTGACAGAGAAGACACCGCACCACATGTCCTCACATGCAGCCCATTGATTGAGTTCTGATTCACGCACCAAAAAGGTTGAAAAGAAGCTTTGTGGTGGACAGACGTTGATGAGACCACCCCATTACGTTCAGCATGATAATCACAACTCGACTTTTATTATGTTTGAAGCAAATATGAATCATTAGAAGTACAAAGATAACCCTTATGATCTGACTGAAATACGCTGCAGATGCATGACTTCGTCACCACGGCTAGCTTTGCAGGACATCTGCAATTGTCCTGTACTGTGCTCCTCGCGTAAGCCGTGGTCAGTAGCACGCTGAAGATGTGACAGTTGGAAAGTGACTGAAATACATTAATGGAAACACAACTATTGTACAGCATCCTGAATGACACTGGCTTGTAAAAAAGAACAAAAAAAACCCCCAAAACTTTAGTCGTGTATGTTTTCTGTGTTTGTTTACTTGTTTGTTTATTTGGTTTTGTCCAGTAGTGAGATGCTGCTGTGTTCACATATGCTGATCTGATCTTTGAGGGGGAATACTCACCGCTTTGAATCACTGCTGCGAACAAGCCGTGTGTGAATACATTCTTAGATAGCAGGCCAGCTTTCCATAATCAGAGGCATGACGTGTCACACAACAATATCTAGCAGCGTCAGCGCCGCCTTTCCCGCAGTCCTTTTTATACACATTTGACACTGTGAACCACGGCTGCAGCTTAACGTCAGAAACAGATTCCCCCCCCCCCCCACACCCCACCCCAGTGCCCCCCCCACACCCCCCCATTCTTTCTTGTACGTTTTTTGCAGAACATCAAGACGTAATAACAGCAGAACCACCAGTATTCCTGCCTTGAATGGGCTGTGGCTGTTGTCAGCACCAAGCCCAGTCCTGCTTTTGGGAATAATATTGCAACCTTTTATAATGGATAACAAACACTGAATCAGATTCAAAAAGCTGACAATGACCTGGCCTCTGTTTGTTTTTTTGTTTTTTCTATTTCATGAGTTAAGTTTGTTCTGTGTAGTCTGACATCTATTTCTCACCTGTATAATTCCAGGATTTTCAATTATTTTATTTTTGATTATAAAAACACTACAGACACTCAGAGCCGCCCATTGACGGGAAAAAAAATACCCTCAATTTGTTTGTCTTTTTTCAGGAGAATGTTGGCCTTCAGTGCTGAATGCTGCTTCACAGGCTTTTATGTGTGTGTGTGTGTGTGTGGGGGGGGGGGGGGCAATACAAAAACAGACAGTGACAGCTTTCAAAAACATGACATTGCAGTCAGACTTTAAGTCAGGCAAAGAAAAGGTTGCAACAACTATCATTAAAAAAAATTCATGTTGTATGTGTTTACAAATGTAGGAGACTTTACAATACAGCTTGAAATAGACAACTGTGTTTGAAACAATGTAGGCCACTGGTTTAACAGGGATCAGTTTAAATCTTGTTTTATTATTCTGTATTCATTTTAATCTGGGCTGCGGTTTTGTAGATTACACAAGTAGATAACTGCTTACCAGAGAGATCCCTCCGGGGGAAAGAGTCGGTCAGGCTGTTTCTTTTCTTGGCTGATCAAGCAGTAATTTAAATTCAAGTAGTTGGGATTTCAAATGGCCCTTTTTTTTTTTTTCTTCTGAATTGTGTTATGTGACAGTTCAAAACATCAAGCAGATTTAGGGTTGTTTAAGTTGAGTCTTTACTGTTTAGGTCAGTGGCACTATATCCATGTTTATTCTCCACGCTGGCTCAGCCGCTGTAATACTGTGTGCTCAAAGGCAATTTGACAGAGCTTATAGTCCAGTGTGCATTTACACACATAATGTAAAAGAACTGAGTTTCAGTTCTGCTCATAGCTGCTAGCTGTAACAATGAACCAGAAAGATCATCTTGAAAAAAAATAAACAAATACAAGCTGTCTTCATCCATGGTATTCAGATGAGAACATGCCAGAGTGGATGCCACGGGGGACCTTGTGTTGGCTGTTTAGGATTGTCTTTCTTTTCTAAGTGCTCGACTCGAGATGACCTACATTCGCCGCTCCCTCTGGGATTTCTATATAGTTAACCAAGTCTATACACACAGACTCATATATATGCCGAACATTCACACATTCTTTTGCAGTCGCACAGTACAGTAGACGCTCCGCTAGGTTTCCAGATGACTGAAGATTGTGTTGATAAATGGTGGTCCGATGTCTACTGAACCGAATTACTCACTCTGGCCAGTTGCACAGGATTTTAATGGTTTTATTTGATAGCATCTGCACTGCTAAACAAAATCAAATAGGTATTCCGACTCAAAGTGGAGGAAAATGAAAAAGAAAAAAAAATACATGCTATTTTAATGTAAAGACAGTCCACCAGATGTTGGAATTTTAAATGCAGTTTTCTTGTCGTGGTATTTGATGATACAGGTTCTGAGTTACTCTTGTACACAGCGTATCATTGCACTCAAGAGGAAGAGAAACATGAGGTCTGCTTTCTGCTGTTCTTCTGGCAAAAAAATGACCATTTCTTAGCAGTGTTTTTTGTTTTAGTTTTTTGTTTTTTTTTGACGAAGCCTAACCAAACTTTGACCACAGCTCTGTCCATGAATAGTAAAATATTGTTAATATTATATATTCAGCTAGAATAAAAGGAAATGGCGGTATCTTGTTAGCAGTTGTTATTCCAGTAATTTGCTCAGCTGAGACTGGTCTTCAGTGTTGTGCCGTCAGCCTCACCCCTGAGTCCTGCGTGGACCTGATGTTCAAAACCTGTTCCAACCCAACTGTGAGCAATACCACCCCCACCCCACAAACCCACACATATGGCCTATTAGTTCCACAACACGACCCTTCCCACAGAAATCTGATCCACAGCCTGACCCAGTTTAACACCCAACACTCTTTTCATAGATCTGATGTCAGTGCAGATAAATGTACTGGCTACTTTAGTAACTCTTTCTTTTCCCTTTTTGTGTGTTTAAATTTTATTGAGAAGAAGTGATACATTTTCTCCGTAACTACAGCATTTCTAGTGTAAGTTGACATTGTATGCTCCTTTTTACTGAACTTGCAGCAGTCATTGCAATTTTTACAAGTAGGGAACTGAGTGATTTGATTTTTCCCTCTATCTTTGATAACACCAAGAGCCACCGCAGAAGACAAATGGTACAAGACGACCCCAAACAATTAATGCACGAATGCCGTGAAGTTACAGAGCCTCATGAATAAGAGGACCAAATTGATACAAGCAACATTCATCAACTATTACTTCTGATTTGTCTCACTGGGATGTTATTTGCCATATTAGTCAATACTGATGGAGTCTGGAAGCATGAGCAGATGGAAGCTGAATCGGATAGATTTATAATTGTTCATTGTGTGAGATTTAGCATGTTTAATTAAGACCTATTTCCTTGTCTGTGCAGACGCACTGAACTTGTTCTCGCCTTCATTAATGAGGCCCCTGACACCAGGCAAGGTTTTCTTAATTACCATTTTAAATTGGATGATTGACCGAGGTTTTGACAGGGACATCCACTGGAGCTGGGACAGTGGCGCCTGTTGTGGATGTGCTGTTAATCAAAGAGGGGAGCTAGAAGTACAGCATCAGTCATACGCTTCTGTGATTTGTGCCTGTCAAAGTAACCTTTTCAGGTCATCCTTGAGTCCCAGTGGACAGTTTGGGCAAATTTGGAGAAATTCCCTCTGTTTCAGAGATATGGCGTTTATGTGAGGTGTCCCTTACCTCGACCACCTAAATCTTTTCACTTTATCTAAAACATTCCCTTAAGGTGGTATAGAAATATAACCTCACCTGCCAAATAGTTTGTAACACAGAACAATCTGGGGAGTCATCTGTAGAAACTGTTCAGAAAAAGGAAAGCCCTGACGAGAAATACCCAGGAGGTGATTGGATGAACCACCAATCAGCATCTTTCATAACCGGTTCATTGAACTCCTGCAGAAGCTGAAGCGAGTTGCTAGAAGAGTGAAAACTTTGTTTCCATGGAGAAAAGCCTTTAGTTGGGTCATTTGATTTTCTTTTAAAATAGAAAACCTCTCCAGTTCTATGGCAGCATTGATGCTGACTCATTTTCAGGAGCCACCATTGTTTTTTTGAATGCACAGTCACATTGTTGTCATTCCTGAATCACGCCCCTGTCTCCTTAAAGGACATTGATTGGCTGAGCTCCTTTTAACTTGAAGCCTACAGCCAAGATCTTAAGCAGCATGGGGGTTCCTCGGGATACGGCCCTGTCTTCTTTTCCATTCACCTTGTACATAGTTGCAGAACAACACTGATAGTTGCTCCCTGAAGAAGTTGTCAGAGGATTCATCAATGGTCAGTTTGTGGGCTGATGTAATCAAAACCATCTCTATTTCAATACCCCCAAAACTAAAGACACAGTTGTGTACATTGAGAGGGTGACCCTCCATTCAGCCACAGCTGACATCAGGGTACCGACATGGAGAGTACCTTGGAGTACAGCTGGACTGGAGTACCCACATGGTGGCGCTAGAAGGGTTAAAGCTGAGATCCTGTAACATCTGCAGGCCCATGCTGTGCACAGCCAACCAGTCTGTTGGCATGCGATGTTGGGGGAGGCAGCTCACACTGCCAACAGGAACAGGCTGAATAAACTCATTTAAAAGAAAAATCCATTACTTTAATGGACATGATGGAGCAGGTGGCGGAGAGAAGAATGCTCACGAAGTTGAACTCCAGCATGAACAACCCGACACACCGGCTGCATACTTTGCAGACAGGCTGATCCCACCAAGCTGCAGGATCCTTCCAGCTACCATCAGACACTTCAAGTGTATTTTTAATTATTTTTTTACTCTATCTTTTACAAGGGAGTGGCATGGTTTGGATGTAGAGTGGCTGGCTAGCAACCGAAGGGTCGCTGGTTTGATCCTCACTTCCTCCGGTGACCATGTCCACGTATCCTTGAGCAAGGTACTGAACTCCTAATTGCTCCTGATGGCCCTGGGATGGACTGGCATCTTGTCAAGGGTGAACCCCACCTCTTACCCAATGTCAGCTGGGATAGGCTCCAGCCCCCCTCCCTCCCCGTGACACTTAACGGATCAGCAGTATTGAGGATGGATGGATGGATGGACAGTATCTTATACACTATTCACTGAGGATTTCATTGTTTGCTCTGTTTGACTGTGGATGTAGCTGCCATAGCAAAGTCATTTCCTTTGAAGGATCAATAAAGTGTCTATCTATCCTGGCAAAATGGATTCTCTGGTGATCTCTTGATCTTGTGCACCCAGCAGCCTCACAAGGTAACCAGAGATATCGCCTTAAGAAAACTGGGGCTCACGGACAAAAAACCCCCAAAACATAATGCCTTGGGGCTACAGCTTTTGCTGGCATGAGGTATAAAAAAGTAAGATGGCTAAGCTGTGTAAGTATAGAACGAAAACCGAACTGGAAAAACAACATGACCTAAAGAATAAGGAACTCTGAGGTTGTGGCTGTAAAATGCAACTGAAATGAGGTCAGACTGAGTTAAGAAGTGGAGCGGTCTGATGAGCTTTGTAAGCCCAGTTAATCATCTTCTCTCTTTGTGCTTCCTCACAGATCACACTTTCCCACCCGTCTCTTTGTATTCTGCTGAGGGCACTCTTGACATCAGCGCCATATCTTTCTTCATATTCAAATAAAGAAAACACTAAGAGATTAGCCTTTGTGTAGTTCGTTTCCTAAAGCCTGTAGGAAATGTTTGTTCTCAGGATGATATTTGACTGGTGGGTCACTTCAACCCTCATGCTTGCCTCTTAAAAATGCACACCGCTTTATTTTATTAAATATATTGTCTTTTTTTTAACCACTGCCAGTTGTAAGATTTCTTTTGGGTTTCGCCCCTGTGTGTTCTTCTATTGCTCTGAGTTGCACATTTTTTTTTCCTGGTGTTGCATATCCCAAAACAGGATATGGACCATGGTACAATCACCAGAATAGGGTACTTTTCTGACACATTATGCACTTTATGCAGCTTGCAGTCTCAGTCCTGTGTTTGAGAGGAGTTCTTCCCAGCAGAATAATCAACTGGTATTGTGAGCTGAGATAGTAGCTCAATGAATCCTGCTGCTTCGTGTGAGTGTCTTGCGTCACTGCGCACGTTTCTCTCCGGGCAGGAGGGGAGTCGGCCCCCTTCCGCTTTATTGGTGGCCCACCTCATCACCATCCACACTACGGAAATAGATGAAGAAAACTACTTTTCAACAGATAATAATAGTCACTCAAACTTTTTTCAAAAGATATACACAGAAGTCCCTAGTGGCTCAACCCCATTCCCCCGATGAAAACACACGTCTCCTATTTCCTGTTATATCAACCTAACACCCCACCCCCCCAACGCACACACACACACACCACAACTGTAAATTTTTACAAACAGCTCCCGCCACCTCCCTTTGTTCAGCTGTAGCAGAAATTTGAAATGAGTAGGAAACCCAGCAGTAGCTCTCACATGGTTTTCTTTACACTGTGTAGTGCTTTACAATAATACTACGCTCCCTGTACTTGTACTATGCAGTTTTATAATGAACAGTGTTATCATAACAGTTGCTCCATCTATCTAGAATGCTTGCAGAGCAAACAGTGTCCTTGTGCACAAAAACAACAGATCTGCAGTCAAAGCTCACATTTTTCTCTGCTCAGATTCTCATTGTACCTTCTAACCTGCCCTCAGCAATTGCCATAAATGTATCAATTCAAAGATTGTTCAGTTCTATCTGCAGCAATAATGATAGTAACCCCCCACCCCCAAACTAATACTGGACTTCTGACATATTCAATGTTCAGTTTTTCTGAATTAAGTGTCGGTACAGCTTAACCCCAAATTACACTGCTAGTGAGCAACAGAAAAGTTGTACTGGGTGTGTTGTCTGGAACATCAGGCATATCTTGCTTGCATGTAGATTGGTTTGGGTTGGGTCAGCATACATGAGATATTTACAGTTGTTTCCAGTGTGCAACGATTTCAACTTTGTCCACAGATGCCTGAACAAGGAGTTGACATTGACCTGACATTGATGTTGGTGGTAAAGCAGGCCTGTGGAGGGAATGGAACTCAGCCAGGTTTGGGATGAATGTTTTAACAGATGAAAGCCAGGAAATCAAGCAGTTACAGCTGTTCAGTGTACAGCAGGTCATGTGCCATATTCATAAGAAGGTTTTGCATTATTTTAAAGAGTAGCTGTATGGGTACTTTGCACCTAAGTATTTAAATTCTATGTATTGTGGTTGATGTATGCATCGGGACCATCCACTGCTGGCTGAAACCAAGCTATTGCTATCGAATTTTGCTATTAGCAGATCTGATTGCTTTGACCACCTCCACAGTGAGTAGAGGAGTACTCACACAACACGTTAAAAACTGCAAGAATGCCAGTCCTTTTGTTCTTCCCAGCTATATACACTGGAAAGCAAATTAATGTAGCATTCACATGAAAAGGTGTTGAACATTTTTTCTGAGCCTAGTACCGCTAACATTTCCACAAAAGTGCAAGATATGCATGGAAGTATAAGTAGAGTAAGTCTAAGTTAAACAGGAACTAACTAGTAAGTAGTCTTAAAAGACCACAAATAAAGAGTTTCGTTCAGAATGCTGGAATGCTTTCTTGGTTTACACACTGTGGCGCCATTACATCATATTTGTTAGGGTCCGTGTGAACAAACTGCGGGCTTGTTTTTATGGCTGTAATAAAGAATAGCTGCCATTATTAATAACATTCGTGTTGATGTGTTCATACTGGTTCAGTAACTTATTTTAATTTACAACTCAAAAACATAGTGCGTGTGTGTGTGTGTGTGCGCTACCTCTGTTAATGTTCAAAAGCTTTCCATTGAGGATAAACCTGGTGACTTTACTGTATGTGGGAGTCAAGCAAAAGTGTTCACAGATTTCTGAAGGCTAAAATGGCTACAGGCAATTTAAAGTGATACTTTTAAGTATCCAGGCTTAAGGAAATTAGAGGGTGGGAGTAAGCGCTGGTGCATCTGAATACTTGGTCTCTGAGCTAAATGGAAGATACTAAGTCCCACACAGTTAGCTCTGGAAAAATGAGGGGTGACGTATTCTAACCGTAGTGAAGCACATTCTCATTTCAGATTTGACCTTCGTTATGATGGATCAGTTAATTACAGGTGAGTCAGTGGTCAGTAGCTGCCCGGTGGGAGTCTGGACCGCCGTCATGAACAGAGAAGGGCGAGAAGGGTAACTATCTTCTTGTCTGGCTCTAAAAATGATGGAGAGTCAGAACTAGCTGATGCTCCTAAGATCAGCTTCCTGTAGATAAAGGCCCAGTGTGTAGGATTAGGAGCATAATGGTGTAATGAGGTGGCGGATTCTCAACAACTGAATATCCCTCCCCTCACCCCTCCTCTTTCAAGCATGCAGGAGAACCTATGGTGGCTTTCAGGCAATGTCGCAATGAGTCACCGCCTGTCAGCAATGAGACTGAACGGTTGTATAAATAGTAAACAGGAACAATATCTCACAGCAATATTTTGACATTTTTAAGTCAATATTGTGTTAAACTGGGAGAGTGGCTGCTCAGCCTGTCACTGCAAGTCGTTCATGCACAAGCATGAAATGATTGGGCATCTACAGTGTCTCCCAAAAGTGCTGCACAAAATCACTGTTAAAAAAGAACAACGTTTTATGATGCGTTATGGTCTGGTTGGCTTGAGGAAAACTTGGTTTGGCTTAGGGAAAGATCACGTGTTGTATTCATGTGAGCACGTGTGAATCTGATCCATGGTTCACTCAGAACAGGCAGTGGCACAGCAAACCGCAGTACTTGTTCAGTCCTCAGGACTGGCAAATAGAATTTCACATGGGAAGGTGAAGAAGCAGCACTTGCCCCTCCCTCCCTGCCATCAGCAAGGTGCCCATGAGCAAGGCCCTTAACCCCAACTGCTTTAGTGTAGCAGATCAGACTGGAGTGGACAGGAAACTGGGATTGGTTCAGGGCACTGCAGGAACATGGATCTTCAAATGACTCTGCGTAATAAATGATCAATATTTTAATTCTGACAATTGATCTCCAAAAAACATGGTGCATATGAATTGTATTCTAAAATGTGTTGATTTAAAAAAAAACAAATGTGTGTTTTTTGGACACAGCCTTTTGTGGGTGGCGATAGTACAGGCATTCAAACCTTCATTCAAGTGTTTCAAAGTCCTGTGATTAAAAACTTTTTCGTCTTGTCAGCTTCTCACTAATGTAGACCAATTTAACTGAGAATGGAGTGGAGTAGTTCAGACATGAGAAGCCGGCAAGCTAACGCTAACACTGCAGCCACGCAGACGGGAGCAGCACTTCAGAAAGATTCCCTCGCTTCTGAGTGATAATTTTATCTTTGAATGCAGCCAAATTCACAGTATAGTTGTGCGCTAGTCGTTCTGTAAGGCTATGTTGTGCCTACTAGATCAGGAGTTTTAGCACCTGTGGGTGGTAGCAGAAGCTAACAGGTGGTAGCATAAATCATGAGCTGTGCCATGTTTGTGTGTGTGTGTATATATATATTAGCCGATGTGATTAGTTAATGTAGCTCTGCTCTGAGGATGGAACTCGTTGCCGTTGTGTTCGCTCATAACTTATTAGGACAACAATTTTCTTTCCTACCATCCTTCCAACTGAGACAAAATAAAACAAAAATTCCTGTTTCCTCTAAGACGATTCTACCACTGAACTATTAACAATACAAATATGAAACTAAAAAGATTTTTAGTTTGTTGCTCCAGCCAAGTACCTTCCTAACACAAGTCAGAGATTGACTTCAAGAAGAAAGAGACTACATACCCTTCTGTCAAAAATAGGCTCCAATAAACCTGCAGCATTCTGCTGATACATGGAAAACCAAATGATGAGCTGCTCTGACCCTGTCGAAAAAGCAACCTAAATATTCTGCTGAAACACTTGAATTATGACAAGCCAGCTCTGTCTGGGGAGGAGCAGAGGGAGAGAGAATGGTTGGCTGTGGAAGACTGATTTTCAAAGAGAACGTAGAGGAGGAAAGCAGCAAATTTCATGTTTTCAGGAAGAAAAAAAAATCCCTCTCTCGGGATAATCCCCATATTCCACATTTAACTCTGAGGCCCCCTTACGGCCAAAACTCAAATTTGGTGTCTCAGTATCACAGAGGAATAGATGGAAGGGACTGAAGACAAACGTGGTCAATGAATCTCAGAATTTTTTTAAAATTATTTTTGTAGTAGAGGAAGATCCCTGGTGATTTCTGAGCATGCACTTGAAACATGCTCTTTACAATAGGCTGCTTTGTTCATCCATGTATCGTGTATGCGTCTGCAGGGAAATGGTCACTGACATGTAGTAGAGAGCAAAAGGACCGTGTTGATCAAAAGTATTAAAAATAAGCCTCAAAGGGGCAATTAAAGTACAGTAATCTGCAAAATGTCACTTTCAGAAGAGACTTTCAGCCTCAGAGGGATACGCTGAATATTTCTCCTGGTTTGTTGTTGTTGTTTTTTTTAAATAATTGGGGCTACGACTTCACCCAAAATCTGGCTCCATGTTAATGTAGTTACCAACACACAATACCAGAGGTTTTGCCCGACAGACGGGAAAAAAACCCCAGCTGTCATTCATGTTTTTAACTCCGCCAGCATGTAACATTGCACGAAAAAAATATGCTGGTAAAAGCATCTATCGTCCGTGACAGTGTTCTTTCTATCGGAAAACTAAAGAAGTTCAGCATGTAATGATAAATCCTGGAGGGTGGGTGGAATCACGTTAGAGTGAGCAAAGGCAGCGTGACCACCCGAGAGCACGCAGCAGCTAAACAAGCACTGGTTGTCCTACTTTTTATTTCCCGTGGCGATCAAAGTTATTGTCAACTTTAAATCTGAATCAAGAATGTGCAACAGTTCCCCTGTCTGAGTTCAGTCAGCTGATACTTGTTCAACAGACTCTACTGTGTGTACTGTGTATTTGTTTGGCTTTTTTTTCTGTTTTATTTGGTTGGCTTCACTTTTTTGTCGTCAAACTTTAAACTTTTCGGACATGTCAGGCTGACACGAGCACGGCCTCTGGACTTCCAGGTCTTGTGAATATTTCAAGCATGTTTATTCTGGTCCATTAGACTAATTTATATGGGTGATTATTATGTGCAGATATAAGTATACTATGTTAAACAGAATTGGTTTACATGTGACATGTGAAATAACCATAGCTTTAGTTTGTTTGTGACCAACGGTTTTGTGTGTGTGTGTGTTTGTGTGTGTGCGTGCGTGTGACAGCTTGAGAAAGCGCTCTGTGGCTATGTTATTTTTTCTCAGCGAGTCATTGATATTTAGATATATAAGTAGCGAGCTGCTTAGCAAACAAGCTGGTTCATTTCTCCCTCAGGCTGTTTGATATTTATGAAAATACAAGCATGAATAAATGTCATTTTATATCTATTTTTGGAATTTCTTGAGGGCATCGGCTAAAGTAGCACAACTTCACATTTTTAAACAATGCAGGTAACATTGTAGAGCAAATATCTTGCTGCTCTTTTCAAGTCCATCATGGCCTGAAGGACAAAGACATGGATGTATATGCTATAGTTGGTGTATATTTAAAACCAGAAAGCACTCAGACAGAGACTTCACCAAGCTGAACTTTTGACCCCGAGCACTTTGATGCTCCGGCGTTAATTTAAGCAGCAAACAGTAATGAACAGGCCCTCGAACCAGTGCCCACGTTGGAGTGTGTGGCTGTTCCGTAGAGTGAGGGGGTGGTGAAGCCTGACGCCGGGACTGTGCGTTAAGGAGCAGACTAATGCGTGTACTGTAGTGCAAATACCACATCCTGCATCTCTAATGATTCATCCTGTTGGTCCTCTGATAGATGAAATAAAGAACTACAGCATGTATGGAAGCATATCAAATCTGGACAATTCTGATGGAGTTTTAGTAAAAGATACCACATTGTTGCTAGATTTCCCTGTGTCCTTGGTAACAGCAGCACATCTCAGTCAGTAACATAGCAGAACTTTATCCTTTTATAAGATGATGTAGAGGGATGGAAAAGAAATAAAACACGTCTGATTTCCCTTGCGTCTAACTGACATTTAGTTAAACTTTAAAGCTGGAACCTGGAGCTGGGAATAAAGCTGTGGTCAGTGTCCGTAATCTCAATTTTGTTGTTGTTTCTTGCCTCCTCCCTTTTCTGCCTCCTTTCGCTCTCTGCGTAGTTTCATCTTGCATCACCACGTATAAGAAAACTCCTCCACCGGTGCCGCCCCGAACCTCCACCTGCTCAACAGCCTCTAAGCCCTACATCTCCATCACGGCACAGAGCAGCACAGAGTCTGCACAGGTAAGACTCCGACCAATATGTTAATGCCCTCTTATGTAGTTGCGTAACATCAGAGCATCAATATAAGTGTGAAACTACCCTGAGCTGCTGAGTCACAGCACATATGTAGCGGTTGCACTGGGGAGAGTCGCACTGTGTAGTTCACCTTGTTTGGACGCACACAAAGAACACAGCGTCATCTGTGGAGGTATAGAAATAAGCCCCGAGGTGCTTAGTCATCTCTGTCTTTGCTCAAGGTTTTTATTTATTTATTTATTTAAATACAGCACAAAGAATTTATAAGTTCCGAAACTATAAAAAGAAGACAGATGCTGAAAAATCTCCTGACAATATCCCAGCAGCCAAGAACGTGGACAACCTTGAGAACACTGAAGCCACCATCTTCTCAGGGTCCCTGCCACCTAAAAAGAGACCTAAAGATCTGAGTGGTGTTGGCAAGTTCCAAAAATACAAAAGTGGAACCCTACTTCACCCTCCTGGATCGAGTTCTAATATCACAATGGAGGAAGCTAAAGGTGCATCGGCAGGACTTTAGCACCTTTGACTCAGAGTGGTCTTAAAGCTCAACCGATAATCACACTGCTAAATGAACTCTAATTGAAAATATCTTATTTCCACAGAGGTCATAACAAATAAACGTTTTTTTATGTGCACCACATTAGTGTAATAGGAAGCTATTAATGTTGCTACTGAATTCAATTTTGTGTGTAATTCATGTGCCTACTTTTACAATGAGGAAGTGTTTGGCTTTATGGAATTAAGTTCGGCCCCGCAGAAGCCTGAAGTGCCAGTATTTTATCACATTTTCTCATCATTCTCATAATATAGTGAAACTATACCCACACTAGGTACTTGCCTTGTGGTTTGGGCAAGCAGTAGATAATTGCCAATAGTAGTTCTTTGCACTAAGAAGATGTGCTGGGTTTTGTTTTGTTTTGTTGTTTTTTATTTGTTTGTTGTTGTTGTTGTTTTTTTTAGAAAAAGTAGTGCCGAGGCCAGTGGCGAGTCCAACAACATGAGTCTGCTTTAGAGGTATCCGCCTTTTTTTCAAAGGCTACTTGAGTCAGAGAATGAGTCAGCAGGTTCTTGTGTGCAAGCCTAAGGAGATGATACATATCTGACAACAAGCTGAAACACCTGAGTGCTTGATAGCAGCACAGGGGACCATTTATGCGAGAGGCGCAGCTCTTCTCTGAGGCAGTGCAGCCTCCCCTCCAACGTGAGGCAGGCAGGAGTCAAAGAATTTGGAGTTAAATAAATAAAAAATAAGGAAATTCAAACCAAAAGAGATGCAAAAGACACAGTTGGACCAATTGACAGTTTTGACCGAGGGCTCTTCTCATTTGCAGATCCTTGATTCCTTCCCTCGCTGAAGGAGGGGACACGAGGAGGGCGGAGGGGACTGGCTTTTAACAAGATGAGACATTTGTGCTTTGAGCGTCATTTTAAAGAGACATAAATTAAATATGACGTTTGGCACAGCTGCACCATCTGTCCGTCGTACAACCCACTGCTGTATTTTCCGTCACGATGTGATGAGAATTAATTGTCATACATTTTAGAATTCATCTCACTCATGGGCGAGAATGTTATTGACACAATAATTTGATAGACTAGATAATAACTACTGAACTGGGTGCACGACTCAACGCTAACGTAATGTGACATGTCTTCAGAGACGGACAGTTAGAGAGTCTGGAGACACACAAACTCTGAACTGCAGAAAGTTTGAACACACATTTAATCATCTCAAGTCTCTAATGCATATTTGTCATTACAAAAGGAACACTTGCACAAGGAACCCAGCTGCTGCGGTGGTGGTATATTAGTGTTGGTTATAAACCCTAGTTGTTTCCCGTCGTCCCGGTATGGCTGTGTGTGCGTGCGTGCGTGTGTGTGTGTGTGGCTCCAAACTGTTCATCTCCTCACTGTAATATGTGTGTTTGTGGCTTCAGCTGCAGAGAAGAAAATATTATTTCTTCATATCGGAGTTGTCTGTTTCAATGATGTTTTTGTTTTTTCACACCCATGAACTCTTACAGGTTCAGTTTTGGTTGGATATTCCAGCTGTGTCACACGTGTTTGTGTTGCAGGATACATCTGGATATCCTTCCAGCAAACCTCCTCTTTCCTCCTGATGCTGTTTAGGAATTCTTAATAATGTGCTGAAATGTATTTCCAGGTCACAGGCAGGAGGAGGGGAGAAGAGTCGGGGAGGCTGAAATTATACATAACGAACAAATATCGTTTCAACTGTGTTTTCTAGCTCTGATAGATGTCTCAACAGACTGGCAAGATGGTATTTTTCTACTGATTGAGGGACCATCAGGCATATAAACACAGCTGTCAGTTCTTTTATTCTGGAATTAGATTTGTGAATTACACTTAGAATAACTGTTTTCAAAAACCTTCTAGGATGCATACATGGAGGAGGAGGGACCAAGAGGTGACATGACTATCCAATCAGGGCTCAGTAACTCCACCGAAAGCATCGACAGCATGAAGGCCCTGACTGCTGCTATCGAGGCTGCTAATGCACAGGTCGGTCCTTTTTCTATGAGATTTCAATCATTTATTTCCAATTCTACTTTACAGATTTGGTTTGTGCAGTAAACACATTTTGGTATAGTGTTTTATTTGTAAACACAAATATTTGAGCAGACATGTCTGTTAATGTTGCTCTGCTTCATGTGCAGGTCCACGGACCAGCCAGTCAACATGTCAGTAACAGCACCATGACAGTCAACACCCCCCCAGTCCTGAGTAGGGGGATGGTTGTTGAAGACCACCGGATCGATTACAGGAATGATGTGCTCAGAAAGGGCAAATGTCTCTCCATTGGCATCCAGGTATTTAAAAACAGAATTATTACTCATACAGTATTTACATATTATTATATATCTGAATTTATGACTGTTGAGTATTAATGTTTCCTTTTTATTATGCAAATGAAATGTTAGTCGTAAAGAGCAGACAAAAATATTTCAAGAATAACATATTTCTACAGTCATTGTATTTCTATTTGATCAGAAATAATCCCAAAAAGCACCACAAATTAAGATTAGAGTCAGAATAAATGGATTCATCATGTCTGCGCCAGATCCCGGGTGCTGCTGGAGGAGGCTGCAGACCTGAAGAGGCTCAAGCTGCCACCCGTAGCTCCACCTGCTTACGTTCCCGTCTGTCCATCAGTCTCTTCCCTTTATCGCTCTCTTTATCTCTGTCCCTGCCTTTCCTTCTGCATATTTGTCTTCCTCCATTATCTGTCTTTGTCTCCGCCCCACTCTCCTGCTCTCTTTCCCCCAACCGGTCAAAGCAGAAGGCCGTCCTCATTGAGCCTGGATCTGCTCGACGTTCCTGCCTGTTAAAAGGAAGATTTTTGTCGCTGCTGTTGCAGGATGTGCTTGCTCGTGGAGAATTGTTGGGTGTGAATTCATTGAAGCAGTGTGGTACTGGACCTGCTCTACTTGTAAAGTGTCATGAGATAACTTTTGTTGTGATTTGGCGCCATCCAACTAAAACTGACTTGACTTGACTTGACTTGACTAGGTGGACGGACCAGAGGAGGTTCAGGATCCAGAGGATCCCTCTAAGTTCACCTCTGTCGGGGTGCAAGTGGAGGATGATAGAGGGTAAGGTATCCTAGTTCCTCTGTTTTTACAGTGTTTTCATGGCCAGTGTATACTTGGTGTATTTCTGCAAAAATATTTGTTAATATACTCCTCATGTACTACACGTTGGTATTGGTGGACAGTACAAAAAGTTTACAATAGTTTTTTACATGATTAACTGAAGATTTCAAAGACTTAAAAATATTCCTACATCAAAGTTGTTTGGCTTTTGTCCTAAACATGTAGAGAGGAGGAGATTGAGCTGGTTTGAGGTCCACCACCTCTGCTACCGCTTCTCTTTAAGGTTCTTTAAAATGACATCAATGTTATATCAAGTGCATAGTTGGCGCTTTACTAACTTGATGCAACGCAAAGAATTTACGCCATTGACCAACTAGAACAAGGTCTTAAGTCAGCGGCGCAGAATTCTTCCTGCTATTTAAAGAACGCGTCATTCAGACAAGAAAGCTACAACTACAGTTTTGTTTTTTATATATAGAATCGTAAACGTCTCCATGTTTACAATATTGACTCTGCAAAAAAAGTCAACTCAAGTCTGGATGATAAAAGAAACAACAACCCTCAATCACAGTGAATGCAAACATTCATATATTTCCTGCTTCGTGGCACTTGCTGAGTATATAAAAATAGACAGTGTGTAAAGATAGCAAAGCGGCAGAGAGATGATAAACACGTATTCCACAGACGTGATGAAGCCTTTACACAACACACGCAGATCTTGTAAATACTGGCTGTTTATCTTATGCTTGAAAATTCCAAAACACGGTGTGCAATTCTTGCTCGGTGGATGCGTGTATCTGTTTGTCTGCTCAATGCATAGCGCGGTTCTGACATGGTTTATTAGACAAATCTCTTTCAACGTTCATTATGAAATCTTTTTTGCCTCACAGATATTTGCACTTTTACGAAAGCCGCTAACTCTTTTTTTTTCCTGAGTTTAATCTAAAACTGACTATTTGAAACCAAACCTGAATAAACTCATCATTAACCAGCTTATGTATTCTGCCCTGTTGTCCTGAAGTCATTACTTTCAAGCGGTGGAATAAATATAGCCTCCCCCCCCCCCCCCCACTGTGAGTATTCATATAAAGTTGTCTTGTACAAGTCAGGGAGAAGAAATTCAGAGCTGTCGGTGTGCAGGGTTTACTGTGAGGTGCAGCAGCTGTGACTCAGGAGTTGAGAGTGGGTTGTCTAATAATCAGAATTTTCAGAGTTTGAGCCTGTCAAATTTTTCTATTATTTTTACACAACTAAAACTATGATAAATACCACCATGCTGTGACCCTTTTTCCTATAAGGACCTGAAATTCTCCACTATCTTGGTTGATTAAAAAACAAAAACTAATCCTGTTCATTATAATACTCAATGTGCGCACCAGCAATAGCCCGTCTCTCTGATATGTTGCCAGACAAATACCGTCATCCTAGTCTACCTCAGTGCATTTTACCTCAAGCTCAGTGCCCAAGGGGAGCACTTGGTATTTGTTTAAAATTTCCTGAAAAGCAAACTTGAAATAAACAGATGTGAAAATGCCTCCACCTCATTACTATGAAACCTGAAAGTTGGGGGACAGACGGCCTCATTGTGGCCCCTCTGTGTCCTTGTAATTGAATGTACCGAAAGTGCCTTCAGCGGTTGTTCAACCAGAAAAGCACTGTATAAATTCAATCCATTTACTGTTGTGTTCCCCTTATGTGGTCAGATATCGCCGCTTCCAGCGTTCCAACAGTGTGACAGCAGCTGTGCAGGTAAACATTCATGACTGGTGATTATTTCTAATTACATTACCTCCATCCATTCATCATTTCTCAATTTAAAATTTTCAAACTGTTTGAGATATTTGACCCTGAGCCAAAGATAGTTTTTAGAGTGGATTCAGATGTGTCATTTCTGAATAACATGGCTGCAAATGATAGATTATCAGCTAAAAATCATCAAGGCAGTGACATTTGGTTAAACTATCCAAACAAATGCAGTACCCATTCACACTGACATGCTGGGGCTCAGACTGGATATAAACTTAGCCAGTGAACCATCAGTTTTATTCTGTGCATAATTAAGATTCATTCATGTCCCCAACCAGGCAGATCTGGACATGCCAGACCTGCTGGACACTCCTCTAGACTCTCCAGACACTGACATGGAAGTCCTGTCGTCTGGTGCCATTTCTCGACAATACTCCCGCGATGCCGCCACCTCCACCGTCAGCATCCAGGGCTCAGGGAACCACTACCACGCCTGTGCCTCTGATGACTATGAGGATGTGGGCTTTGACCCATCCATCCTTCCCCCTCCAGACCCATGGATAGACAGCGTCAGCGATGACCCACTTGATGTCAACTTCAACAGCTCAGCCATTCTGGAGGTACGTAAGAGAAAATTAAGTTATGTAACCTGAGCTTAATGGACAATGCCGAGCTGGTCAATTACAAATGTTCAAGATAAGCTGGCAAATTATTTCAGAATTATTGTCGTCATCTAATGTTCGCGTCTAGTGTGACCATCATTTGTGTCATGCATTGGGACACACCTCCTTCACATAGAGTTGATCAGGTTGTTGATTGTTCATCAATTCTTCCTCAGTGGTGATGTCAAGGTGTTGGATGATGACAGGAATCACAGCACTACGCTGATCCAGAGCGTCCCAAACGTGCCCTCTCTTCATTCACATTCGTAAAATTCACCTGGGATCATTGTCTGTTGCACCTGCTTGCTCGTTTCGTAACCCTGCCACCATGACGACGTGCTCTGTTCACCAAACGGCTCACCCACAAGATGCCATACACGCTGTCTGCCATCTGCCAGGTACAGTGTGAACTAGGATTCATCCTTGAAGAGAACACTTCTCCATGGTGGCAGACGCTCTCACAGGTGCATGTTTGCCCACACGATGAACTGAAGTCAGGTCAAGACCCCCATGAGGACAGTCAGCTTTCTAGAGGTGGTTTCAGCAGAAATTCTTTGATTC
Source organism: Aulostomus chinensis (assembly GCF_037954235.1). Taxonomy (NCBI): domain Eukaryota; kingdom Metazoa; phylum Chordata; class Actinopteri; order Syngnathiformes; family Aulostomidae; genus Aulostomus; species Aulostomus chinensis. The sequence goes on from NC_141324.1 coordinate 21,437,491, forward strand.
TTCAAACCATGTTTGGCATCAGCTGTCTGGGTGGCCTCGTGATCTAGGAGGTGAAAACCCAGAAGTTTGTACAGTTGAGTGTCGAGTTCCCTCGTGTCAATGTCAGTGGAATTTTGAATGTGTTTTCTGTCACGTCTGAAACTTCAGATATTTTAATTGCAAAAAATATGCCCAGAAGTAACATAATCTTTGAATTATGAATCTTTGGTGTTTAAGAAATGGCTGAGAGAAAGAAACTACAGTTTGTCTCAGACATTAAACATCTGCAAAAAACAGTGAAGCTAGTTTTGAAGTCATTGTCATTGTCATGATTTCGTTCATTTATAGCGTAATTTTGTGCTAACCATTTGCTGAGCCCCTCAGAAATCCTGAAAGTGGTGTTAATTTGGGAAGATTATCTCAATGAACAAAAAGGTCTAAGTCTCATAAGTTTGGTTTTACCCATGATGATGCTCACTTCTAGGCTCGCCCTCCAACACAAGGAGTGGACCGACCATGTCTCATGCAATATGCTCCCACCCAGTGGTTTGGTGTATGGAAGAAATTCTACACATTGTACCTTTACAACATGACATGCTTGGATATCAACCAAATCTAAGTTTAAAAGTTTTTTGTATATCATCAAAATCACTTTATTCTGCGTCTTTACTGCACATTACAAAAAACTGGCCAGAAAATTGAAAATTATTTTGAACTGAAGGAAGCAGAATGTGGAAAAACTACTTAGCGCTTGCAATGCCAAGTTTAGAGAGGTTGTACAAATGTAAATGTTTCCGTTCATGGCTCATGGACAGATGTGGTCCACATTGATCCCATATTTGTTTTGTCAATATCTTAGGCTGCACGGTGCTTGTAGCCGTGATTGTGCTTTTTCCATAGAGCTGCAGAAAATGGCACGGTAGTAAAGATTGAGATCGGAATAACTGGTATAATGTGGATTTATCTTTGGAACAAATCAAGTAATTTATCAAGAGTTATTAGGTGCTTGCAAATTTTTCTTTGATATTTAACGCTTTTGAGTTGGCCAGATTGTTAGAAGAACATCAGTGTGCTGGAAATTATCTTAAGAAAATTAAAAGGACAATCAACAGATGAATCAATAATTGAACTAAGCTTTCTATAAGGCCAAGATGGCCATCAGTTTTCAGTTACCATCTTCCCCAACACTGTTAAAATAATTTCTCACAGTTTCCATTCTCTAAGCCCTTTAATTGGTTCTGCTTTGAAGGCTTCTTCTGCATTTGCACTGACTTGTTAGACAGCAGTTGACCTTATTATTAATAACCGTTTCTTCCTAGATGAGGCCAGCTGCTGCAGGTGCTCCACATGTGTAGATTTACAGGGATCTCATTTCTCTTCAAGCAGAGACTTTTTAAGATTGACATGCTCTTTTAGGTCTCGCAATGAAAATTTCGTACTTACACATCGAGTAAACGTTCATTTAAGAATATGGGTTTTGCCTCAAGATAAAACTCATTCTGTGTGGATGCACAACTTTGCAAGATGTCAATGTGGTTTCATACTTCTGTAGTCATGTGTCTGCCTTGTTAGCATAGTAGCGCGTTTCCGTAGTATATATTTATATTGCTGAACCATCAATACCTCCCCTAGCAAACAGGGGGCATTGTCCTTGTTATGCTAAATGAATTTAAGCTACAAAATACTTTGTGAAAATACCTGATTGTTTGAATGGCAGGTGGTGCAGAGGTCAGTGTGTCAGAGAGATGGACGCTGGTTCCTGAAGCTGCTGCAGGCCGAGACGGACCGTATGGAGGGCTGGTGTCGACAGATGGAGCTGGACCAGCAAGAGAATGACCTTCCTGAGGACAGTATGTCTTTCATTGCTGTTACTAGGAAGAAAAGCCATTATTTGTTTTTACTTGAAAACCTAAATTTGGTGTTTCTATCAGTGTCCACATACAGTATTGTCATATGGTCCGTGAGTTAAACAACAACAAGAAGAATCCATACATTTGTGAAGTGACAAAAATTTAAATTCTAAAGAATTTCACGTGAAAAATTAAAGCAAAGCTTAAAAAAAGGTGTAAAAGTCATCAAGATAAAGTCTTGTAGCTGTGTTTTCTCTTTCAATTCTTATGGTGATAACAATAAAGTGTTTTTGAACTACTGACGTGAAGATTTAATCAAAGAGGAACAAAGAAGTTTGGAGAATAAATGATGCTGTCTTGAAGTAGTGATCAACCAGATGGTTGGATCTTCTACTACAAACTCCAACGCATATTACATTCAGTTGTCAGTTGTAGCAGCGGCGCGGTAATGAGCCTCCGTGCTTGACTTATTGCTGCCGTCTGAACACCAAGATGCTGCGTTGCTGTGAAGCAGATGAAAACAGTACAGATGTTCTAAACTGTATGTGTCTATACTTGTAGTCCTGGGGAAGATGAGGAGCGCTGTAGGAAGTGCTCAGCTGCTGATGTCCCAGAAGTTTCAACAGTTCAGGGAGTTGTGTGAGGAAAATCTGGTGAGTCTGAAACTGTTTTATTTACACTTCTCATTGTTACATAAAGCCATCATCCTAAATCTTTATCAATGCTGAAATAACTTTAAAGTAGCAACAGAGAACTTGTTCGTCTTAAGTTATAATCAAATACATATTGATCACAATGTCGCGTTAGAATAGAATAGAATAACAGCACCATTATTAATGAATTACTGTTGGTTTCTTTTACACATTTTTCATTCTGTCCTGATAGCAGGGTACATGTTTGTATCAGCCAGTCCTCTACAAACACAGCAATAAGTATCTTTGTATTCTGGTTAGTATTATTTCCCTATAAGTAGGTCCTGGCCGTTCGTGGTCCACTCTCTGTGGAGTTTGCATGTTCTCCCCACATCTGCATGGGTCCTCTCCAAGTACTCTGGTTCCCCCCACCATCAAAGATGTTATAGTCCTTACTTCTCTGTTCAGGATGGGGTTATTTCTTTGAAATCTGTCAAGTACATTAAAGAATTGCTCATTCTTCTATGCCACACCCCTGAAACTGAATTGCACTGAATTCATAAAATTCAATTTCCAAGCTGTTTTCAGTGCCTCTGTATATTTATACATCAGCATTTAAGGGCTTTTGTAGGAACAATATTAACCAAACCCTTCAGTCGGTAAGAGTTTCCCAGACACACATTTGGCCAAGGCTCAATCTCTTATGCGGTCCCCGTCTTTCCCTTCCTCCTTCTCCACCTTCCGTAGAATCCAAATGCCCACCCTCGTCCCGTAGCCTCCGACCTGGCTGGTTTCTGGGACATGCTTCAGCTGTCAATCGAGAACATTAGCCTCAAGTTTGATGAGCTTCACCAGCTCAGAGCCAACAACTGGAGACCCTTGGACCCTCCTGAGAGAAAGGTACACACACACACACACACACACACACACACACACACACACACACACACACACACACACACACACACACACACACAAGCATCCAGGATCCTGACAGTGTTTAATGTGCTGCTACTTTCAAGCCTAAGCTTCGATAAATGTGACTCACACGAATGTCTCATTTGGCAACAATAGGCTTTTGTCTACAGTAAAGCGTTCACTGATGTATAACAACCTACAGGTTTTCCCCACACAACCCACACCAGATTACAAATGGTCTGAAAATACGAATAATCCCTGGGATTGTTCAGATAATGAAAATAATAAATCTCCACATTAACAAATCTTATTTTTGCACGCACATAAGCATCACGTTGCCCGTTGTCATGTTGCAGTTTTGGAATATCTCTCCTTTTTTTTGGGCATCGTCGAAAATTTAAGGCCGAGTAACTACTATTGCTTAGCAAAAAGAGTTCATCGTTGTTTTGTGTTCTGCCATTGAATGTAAAACTAATCCATCACATTGCAAATGTTCTTATTCCTTGTGTTGTACAGATATGAATGAAATATCTTCCATTTTCAGTGTCATATCATTGATCACAGCTTACATATATATATATATTTGAAAACTGCTGAGTTCATATATTTGAAGCAACATTGTTACAGGCTTGAAGACGGTGTTTGTATCATATTTCTGGGGCTTTCTTTTTATACAGGTTCAGTACTAGTGTCAGACCACTTGGTGATATAAACCTGATGATGAAAAGATTATACAAAGACTTTACCATACCAGAACAGGAAGCTGGTCTTTATATTTTGGATAATCTGGTGGTTTCAAATGCACAAATATTGCACATAAGACATTTTTCCTGTTTGGCCCTTATTGATCTCCCGAGGCAACGCACGGATCCTGCTGTTGCTAAAACAGGATGTAAAAGGTGTCCTCTAGTGGTGTTTGCAGACCAAACGTGAGGTGAATTTTGACCGTGCAAGGAGAGAAACAGGAGCTTCCGCTACTGTAGACACAAAGAATGTTTCTATTCTTTCCCAAATCAGCCAAAAATAATCATATTGCTGCCATTGTGGTCCCAGATACATCTCAAAACCAAAGATTGCCATGTCTGGGTCCAACACAGTATCCCTGGCTTAGTGGCCCTGTCTACAGAAAGTACATCTGGATCTCTGCTGCTTCTAACTGACCCTTTGCTGTGACTTAAAGGCGTTAAATGGATCAAAAATGATGGCAGTTATCGCACCATGATTTGTCCACAAGACAAGAAAACCAGTCTTAAAATGCTTGTTTTCTGATGGTGTTTGGACAACATTAGCTGACACAGAGATGTGGTTGTAGTCTGAGTTGAAGCTTTCCAACCCATGAACATGCAACAAATGAGTGGATTTATGTCTTTCCTGGTAAATCATTCACATCGCCAAGCTCAGTTTTGCTTAAACTCCCAACTGTACATATCTCGTTTGGTCTGAATATAACATTAGGCCCCGAACATGCTCCTCCATCTCTGTGCACACAAGATTTTTAGTGGGTTTCACTTTCAAGTTCACATCAGTAGAACGTATTTCCACTGACCTACTGCTTCAATTCAGAGAAGAGATTCTGTGCATGAATACGTACCGCTCCACCGACGCAGTGTTTCTTTTACAACTGCAGTCATGAAACGTTGTTGGCTTTAAGGTAATACTTCACCCAGAGTGTATTTTTGCCTTTCAAACACTCAAAAACCGTGTCTTGAGCTCACAAAGAAGTTTTTCATGCAGAAAGAACCAACCACATATATTTAGCTTGACGCTAACTACAGCAAAAACTGTCCAAAAACATCTGTTTGCAAAGGCGTCATCTGGCATCACACGTCTACATCTTCTGTCAGCCATACGATCCGTTATCCACTCACAATGTGATTTGAAATAACAAAAACAAAAAAAGGCACATTCAGTTGAACCAACTTGTTCATATCTGGTTTTGCTAAACTAGAAATATTATAATTTGTTTGCTTAGCTCACATCAAAATGTTTGTGGACAACTGAGCATCCAGCTGGATACAGATGTGGATTGAACCAGACAACGCTAAATGGCCAGGTCCTCCTGCATTCTGCAGTCACAAAGAAGTGATGCAGGAGCGGGAAAACATCTTTGTTAGCTCAAGAATTTTTTTCTTCTGTGTATTTGAAAGCTGAAATGAAACACTTTGTGGGTGAAATATCTTTTTTTAATAGTCGCCTCCTTGAAAAATGAGACCAATCCGCTGGCGCAGGGTCGAATATGTTTCGCCAGGTTCTCCTGTTCACGCCTGCGGATCCAGATGAGCTGGCATTAGTGAAATTTCCTGGAGCAAGTTTGGGAGCTTTGGCAGCTTTTCACAAACCCATAATGAGTCATCGCTTGCACCTTGACGTGTCCGTATAATTTCATGATTCTATCACATTCTGGCTCCCCCTTAGATTCTTGTACAGGTGATGACGCTCAATCTCTCAGTGATGACATTAGAATGATAAATATATAGCAGTTTAGCGGGTTTTAGTGGGATTTAGATTTGTAAGTCTTGTCTTAAGCCTGATCTGTTGCTTCCTCTCTGCAGCATCTGTTGTGGCTTTGCATCACTGTGATTGTTGATTCTGCTGGCTTCTTCATTTGCTCTCATGTTGTTGCTTTTTTTCTTTCTTTCTTTCTTGTGCTTCTCTGTGTTGACAGTGAAGGCGCTTGCAAACAGCCACGCATCAATCTGCATAACTGCAATGCCAACAACACCACAAGGCCTTAACCTCTCTGGGCCTCCGTAGATCCATCATGTCTGTCTTTCCATCCATCTGTCTGTGCTTCCTTCTGCCCTTCCTTCCTTCCTTCCTTCCTTCTGCGGCCCACCATCGTCTCACCATATGTGGCTTTTTCTTACATGTGTTGCAACTGTCAGAGTTAAAAATCAATGGACAAAAACAACTTTGGTTCATTTTTTTTTCTCCACAAAAACATACAGTGTAGAGCTGCACCCCTTACACAGCTGTTTGGAGTGATAAATGAGAAAATCATGCATAAATTTGAACTAGAAAACACCAAAAAGGAGAAGGACATTGGAGAAATGTTTACGAATGAATAGATAAACAAAAAAACAATATTACGAGGAAAATATTAAAAGATAAAAGATAGACCCTAATTTTACATTTCTATACTGCGAAGGTAACAACTGTCAGGCTGCAGTAATGTGCTAATTTATGGAAGCTTTAATCTTTAGTCTGGCCAGTGGATTATAAGTTTTAAAACTGCACATAAATAAATAAGTAAAATAATGTACTTCATGTTACAGACAAGATAAAATCTGGGTATTTAATTCAGTGTCTTTATCGGCTCCCTTTGTAAATGACTTGTTCCAGAGTTCGAGGTCTGAAAACTACACTTTAACAGCAGCGACGGACAATTTTTTGGCTTTAACTTTTCATTATGTACTTAATTTTGATTGCACAAGGCTGTAAAGGCTGTAGAACAATGACACCACATTTGACACAGTTTCCTATAAGCTTCACTTTCAGCATGTAGTTAGGAACCTTATATGATAAATGAACATTCTGTAAAACTATAATGTACTATTGTAATATTCTCGACAGATTTACAGACACGTCGGCACATGCTCGCAACACGGCTTTCATAGTTTATTGTTGCCATTGTAAACAGTTTTAGCTGCCACACTGACAAAGGGAGTCTCCAGACCATTTGATAAGTTATTGTTTTTGCATGGCTGGTCTTTTTTTCGCCCCTATATTACTTAGTATTTAAAAATCATGAAAATGAATGCCTCATTGTATAAGAGAAGGTAAATCAAGTTGCAATGGCTTTTAAAAGAAATAGTAGAAATTTAAAGAGCAGAAGAAAACCGAGCATCCTGACCAAAAGTCCTCAGTAGCTGATAAACAGCTGCACACCACAGACAGAGCAGGTGTGGAAGAGCTGCTCCACGTCACCCCCGACATCAAAAATGTTGTGTGCATCGCTGACTTTGCTGTAGCAGTATCGCCGTGCTCCTGATCTCAGCTGACAAGCACGGTGTCAGAAATGGTAGAATTGACGGAGAAAAAAAGAGACAGAAACTGTAATCAAAGAAAAATTATTTGAGGTTTGACTTTATTAAAGCAGTGAAGTAGACAAATATCTGATTGACACATGCGGGGAAAAAACAGCTCTCATTCCAAACTACCAGCATGATTCAGTGTGAAAACTGTCGATGATCAAAAACAGAATTATACAGAATATCAAGATCATCTTACACCTTCATTAATTACACAGACATTATTCAAGCTATGCTGCAATAATGGTGGCAGGCAGTTACAAGAGAATCACACATGCACAGTAACACACACACGCACACACACACACACACACACACACACGTGCTGAGACGCACGTTTTTTTTGTTTTGTTTTTTGTCTTGTCTTTTTCTCCTGAAATGTTTTCCCCTCCCACCTCACCGTCCTCTCCCACCAGGAGAGACGGCTCCCACCTCCAGTGCCAAAAAAGCCACCCAAGGGCCCCCACCACCACCCCCCCCTTGCCAGAGACCGCTCACTGGAGAGTTCAGAGAAACAGCGTCAGGAGGCCAGGAAGCGCCTGATGGCCGCCAAGAGAGCTGCATCTGTTCGGCAAAACTCCGCTACGGAGAGCGCTGACAGCATTGAGATCTACATTCCCGAGGCTCAGACAAGGCTATGAGGATATTAACGGGGACACACCATGCTGTACTCACACACTGTACACAAAAAAAAATGCATGGTTGTCCACACCAAGCTGTGTGTATTTGAATTCCAACAAGATCCTACCTATCCTTAAATGTGTAAACAGTAGACTATGACCAGTAAGATCTGTCCAAATCTCCAAGAAAACTCCAAGACCACCACTTTGATAAGATATCATGGTTTTTGTATGATCCAGTGACATCTAGTGGTTAAATTGCAGACTGCAACTCTTCTCCCTACCCTTCAAGTGTTTCCTGTACTTCTCCAGATTTGATCGCTTACAATTCTTAAAACAGAAAACTGAAAGCCGCTTATTAAGAATCAGAATAACTGCAGGAAACTCTGTTAGCCTGTAGCCCAAACTCTGTTAGGAAAGATGAAATAACTGTCCAGTGTCCCTGGACTGATGTTCCTGGAGATCATAAAGGAGGTGCAAGGGTGCAGAGGCAACCACACGGGAGACCACAAGTCCACATGTGGTCTCGGTCTTGAGATGGGACAGATCGACAGGGACTTAGTCTCCGCGGGTCCAATGTTACACTGCATATGTACAGAGCTGATAGATTTGACACCCACATACAATGGTAACTGTGCTGAGTCACATGCACACTGGTGAAAACTCACACACATTCATAAGTGCTCACAGGTATTTCATTCAGGTGTTGTGGCTTTATGAAACCAATGACCACTGTCTGTCACCGTCACGCTACCTGGGTTCTTTATGGAACTTTGGAACGTCTTATAACAATCAACCGGTATTTTATTCCCTATGATGAACCCTTGTTAGATTCTTCTCTCTTCTTCTTTTTTTTTTTTTTAAAGAAAAATTCTGTTATTTTACAAATCTGGTTGTTTTTCATTCCTTTTCCAGTCATCACCAGGTTCACTGCTGTATGAATTTCTGACAGGGACTCTGAATCACGTACACATCTGACAGGTTTTAACTAAAAGCTGCTTTCACGCTACACCACAGGAATCTTTAAATCCTCCAGGTTTTACTTCACACACCTCGGGAGCGATAAGGAGGGTCACACTTTCCAAGATCATTCACCAGGACTTCCTGTTGAGCCTGTTACTCTCCAAACTCTGTTTGTAATGTAACCACACATGAGAAGTGATTTACAGAGACCTAAAACAAAAGGGGGATGAAAAGAGATAAGAATGGATTCAGGGTGTTGTTGAGGGTGCGGTGCAACAACAATGTTGGTTCCCTTGCACATACAGAAACAACAGTTCCTACTGGTAGAGATGGACCCTGCGCTCCCCCCCCCCCCACAGCGTGTTCCGTGCTCCTATTAGCTGATGTGGACGGCTACAGACATTTAGCTCACTAAGTGTCTGGTATTGATAGTTAGGCGTCCAGTTGCGATGGTTGGGTTGAGAAGACAGATGTGAATGAATCTTCATTCTTGCTCTTGCTACTTCTCCTTGAACTCATTGTGATTTGGCTTTTACAGGGTACATTGACACTCAAGCAATATTCTAAGCTGAAAGGTTTACTGTGTAATATAAGAGTGTTTAACTGTGACATATTTGACCGAGACTGAAGAAATCACAGTGTAGTATTAATCTCTCGGTGTCTCCTGATTAGCTACTTTAATGTGGCTATTCAATAACTGAATTAAAGTTTTCTCATTTAAGATGTTTATTTGATAGATAGAAATATGTTAGGATGCTAAGATTTAAACAAAAATGTAATCTGATACGGCAATAAAAAGCTGCCTCAATGAGACAATTAAGGACACAAAGGGCTATAAATCTGTCAGTAGTACCGCGTCAGTAGTTGCCAAACTCTGGTCCTTCAAATATCCTGAAACAAAACAATAACAGCTGATTTTAATGAAGTCTTTGCTTCAGTACTTCCGATTGTGCTACGTGAATAACACATAAAACTGACAGGTTTTGTTTATAGCAATTTTCAATCACCGAGAGCTGAGAGGGTTGTTAATCTAAGCTGCACTTTTACTAGTTTAAGAAGTTAAAATGTTCCAATTATATACGAGATGCCTGGATATCGATCTATTGTATATCACCTTTCCAACAATGCAGGGATAGTCTTAGCTTCAGGAGGGTGACTTGACATAATACACATCTCCAGGGATGGGTTGCACCAACCGGTCCTCAGTAAACCCGCCCCTAACTGCTAACTTGGTCTTTAAGTCCAGCTTTAAGAATGGAATTGCACTGTACTTGTAGTTGCATCGATCATACTTGAGCTTAGTCTTCACTTACAGACGTGCCAAGACGTAAGACAGGAAGAAGAGGACGATGTTTCTTTACAGACGGACGTAGTTCACACACTCTACATCAGCTCCCCTCACCTGGCGTAAGACCTAGGCCTGCTCTTAAGAGCGAGGCTTGAGCTAGATGGCGCCTCTTCCTTACGCCATATTTCCCAATTTGTGGTCAATTTAATGAGAAATCATTCAAACTTGCCATTTGCAGTTAATCTATTTTTTGTTCTACTTACAGAGTCTCGTGTACTCTATTTAGAATGAACGTACTTGCAGTAACGATCAGAGCAGTTCTGCAGAGAAGGTCGACTTACCGTGGGTTCGAACATGACAGGTTCCTGTTTGCCGTTTGTTAGCACTTAGCAATTGAAATTGTGGCAAATTGTTTACAATTAACTTGTGGTAATTACATTCCAGTCTGGGAGTACTTCAGCTCAACTGAATTAAGCTTTTAACCTGAAAGCTGGAGTGGAAAAACAGTATGATTCAAATTGAGTTATGTAAAATCCATGTATTAATTAACATAAAGCTATATATGAATATTCTTATTTATATACATCATTGTCTAGACTGTGTGGCTGTGGGTTTTTAGGAACAGTCGCTGCATTGAGTTCTCCTGTGCATTAGAATGGCTGCCACAGAAATATTACGACAACTGAAACCTAGTGTGAAATCTCTCTGTGCCATTTGAATAAAAGATTTCGAAAGGAGACCAAATTAAAATGAGACCACAGAGGAATCCGACTGCATTAAATTAATCTATGATGAGCAATAGCAGATCGGGAATTTACCTCTCCGGTCCAGAAAAGACGAGAAGAGATTATTTCTATGCGACCCCAGATCACATTTTTTGGATTCTTTAGAATACAGAAAAAACTCAGTTTGAACAACCGCCCATGCGTGTTATGTTTATTACACTTTATTCACTATCTTTATTGAATATGGCAATCAAAGAGGAGAAAGTATAATTCCTTACGTCAGACATCTGACACTTTGGCTTCTCCTTGATGGAAATATGCAGACAGCATTTATCAGTTGAATGGTTTGGTGTTGTGAAACTGAACACCAGACGGATTTTAACCGCGTTCTTCATTCTGCACCTTGAGTCCATTTTCCCGTCTTGTTCTTACTTCTGTGACGGCCATTTTAAAACGAAACCCCTCTCCCGATTAAAGCTGGAGATCTTTGGAATCATAGGTTCTCCTCAGCCCGTTGAAGCAGTCTCATTTACTCAAAAAACCTGATGATGTCGTAGTGATGTTAGGGGTTAGAGTGGTTAGAGCTCCCTCATCCTGGAGGAATCATGTAACCAAACCACTAATCAGAAAGCTCATTCGTATAGTTTGGATTCACGAGTGTACGTGTGAAGACCATCTCCGATAACCAGAGAGAAGCTCCCGTATCTTTTTAGTGAAAAGATATCAGAATTCAAAATCGGTTTGAGTTCCGTAGGACACAGTCGGGACAGAACCTGGTTTCATCAGGGATGTAAGAAGCCCCTCTAGATCTGAGAGCCGCTCCACATTTATCGTCATTTCTACGACTTCTGCCAACATTTATCGTGATGCATTCTTCTATACAGTGACTACAATTCCTATTTCCAGAGCAGAAATCTGGGAATTGGCGGTAAAATTCACAGGATACTAGATGATGATGTGTTGTTCATGAAAGTATTCTGTATTTTCTTTTCTTTTGTAAAGATTAACTGTGTGTGTGCGCGTGTGTGTATGAAGAGGGGGTGTAGGTTTGTACAGCATCTGATTACCTCTGTGTTAATATGATAACGAAAGTGACAATGATATTGAGCCATATTTAATGTGAACCGTTCTCACCTGGAGAACAGGACCATATGAATTATGAAAGAGGTTTTTTATTATTATTATTATTATTTGTTGCATTTTTGTTTTTACTGACTCTTTTCTAAGGTGTTCCAGTAGCAAGCTTTACTGTGTGTGTTTGGGAGGAGCAGGAACAACATGATAGGAGTGAGAACCGGGGGAACTTTTAGGGTTCTAATCTGGAATGGAGAACAACTGGCTTCTGGGTTGGACTTTGTTGTAGAAGCTATGATGTCCGATGTGACCATTGTGAGATATTAAAACCTAAACATCAGAACTGATGATTATCAAAATCTTAGAATCAAAGCAGTTTTTTGTATTTTACAGCGTCGAACTATTACCAAAATTAAAGCCAGTGTTCCAAAGCTATATTATATTTAAATAGGTTAGGTTAACGAGGTTCCTGCCTGAATTTTAAAATGAATTTTGGCAGTTTTTTTTTCATTTATTTTGTTTTCTTTTGTTTGGATTAATCAGCTGACGAGAGCAATGTGCCCGTATTTGATAAAATCACTGGGATATCATCAGCCAACAAGTTAACATTCGTCCTGATTCACAGTTTCTGATCAATATCAAACAGGCATGGATGTACAAAAGTAGGACTTCCTAAAAATTAAAAAACAAATTTAATGAACAAAACTGAAAATTCAGATTGACATCCAGAATTCGTTTTGTCAGCTTGAAAATAATTCTCTGATTTTTATTTTCTCTTGACTCCCACGTGATGCTCAAATAAACAGAGTGGAACTTCAATCAATTTTTTGGGAGTTTTGATTTAAATTGGACCGCCATACAGGACAGCCTTTGGTGGACTGCTGCTGGAAAAAACTAAACAAACAAACAAAAAAAAACACGCCTCCTGATGCTGTTTCTCTTTATTTTTCCTCAGGAAGAGATAGGAAATGTAGTTTATAAAATCAGGGTCTCCCAGACATGGTGGTCCATTAATTAAACTGTGTGTGTGTGTGTGTGTGTGTGTGTGTGTGTGTGTGTGTGTGTGTGTGTGTGTGTGTGTGTGTGTGTGTGTGCGTGTGCGAGAGAGAGAGAGAGAAAGAAAGTAAGAGCGTTTGTGTGTTTTAAAGTTTTTATGCATCTCATGTATATAAAGCCATCATTGAAGATGCACTGTGTTTGTGTGTGCGCGAGTGTGTATGAGGTCTCTATAAAGTGCTTCCTGAGTACCTTGTTTTCTATGTCAGGCCTTTCTTCAGTATGGTCTAGTAGCCTCATAGAGTCATTCTGTACATGAACTCCACTCGTACCTGCGACCGATCTCTTGTGTTTGTACAGAAAATGGTTGAGGATATTTCATGACGCATGCAGACACAATATTAGTAATTACGAATCTATATCTAAGTTGAAAATAAGTATTTGTTTTATTTATGCTCTTATTTATTGATTTTTTTTAAAAAAAACTATGAATTTTTTTTGTTCAAGTGATCTGTCATGCTCTTCTGATCTTATGTTGTATTGTAAAGAGATGATTATATGTCCATAACTATTAACGAATCCATAATAAAAATAGCCATCGTCTCTTCTTGTATGATTGATTCTCCTACGGATTTGTGTGGCTAGACATTGCTGGATTTGTTTTGAATAAAGACAGAGCTTTAATTAATAACTGGCACACCACTTAGATCAATTAATGATATGTCAAATTCGCTCTGAGCTGGAAATAAAAGCACAGAGCTGCTGCTGAGCACACAGGCAAAATATCAGAATGCAGGACACATTATATTCCAGAGTGTGCGGCTTTTCTCTCCCTCATCGGCAAATCCATGAGAATAATTTTGTATCTGTTTGCGCCACATTTAATGAGACAAACACAGAATGCTATTCTGCATTTAAACTTATTGGTGTCGTGAATCTGGAAACCCTTAACACCTCTCACTGAAGGTGAAAAAACTATTTATATTGAAAATAAAACCAACATTGAAAATATTAGTGTTTGGGCTAGACTTGGGTCTGGGTTTAGGCACGCTCTTATTAGACGCTTTCAGTCACACATTATAATATTAATATTCATGGCCAACTAGGCAGTAACAATCTGTCTCTCTGGCAAGAATTTATGTGACTTTAACTCAGAACTCAATGTTGGGACTGAAAACAGACAGCTAGAACGAAAAGGTTCTCCTGATGAGGCAAACTGGTGGATCAGCAAGTGTGTGTATTTATATATTTCACCACATGGAGGCGGTAGTGCTCTGATTAAGAAATTCTGTGTGTGTGTGTATAAGAGAGAGAGAGAGAGAGAGATCCAAGAGCAGTCACTTAATTAGAGTTCGTGATAGCAAATAAGAGAACACGCAGAACCATCATGTACCCAGCGGAAAAAAGAAAACTCAGCAGCAGTTCTTCTCTACTCCTGGATAAAGCTAGAGAACCTGCAAAATCTTCTAGAACACGGCCAGATCTGATTGATCCCAGTACTTCAAGACTTTGCTGCATTTAGTAGCATTAACAGAACCTAAAACTCACAACAAAGTGTCACAAACTCAATCAAGTACATCGAGAGATGAAAGCAGGTGAAGTCCCACTAGAACCTTCAAGCCCTTCAAGGACCTGGGAATAGTATCCATGTCTTTATTGGTGTAATAATTACCATTGTACATGCGGGACTTCTCAAGACCCCCTAACCCTGACTTGATCTTTTAGCAGACAAACACGCAGACAGTTCAGCTCAGTAGCTCCTGCAGGACGCTTAGAATTCTCTCTTAATCTTCTCCAATCCTCCCTGCAGCCATCAACAGCCCCCGGGCAGAGCTGGACTCTCTCCAGTCTCCTCACATATTAGCCTAGCTCGTAGTCTGGAGCCACCAGATTAACGCCCAAATCAATTAGAGCCAGCAACAGATGAGTCAATTACCCTCCCACACACATACACACACACACACACACACACACACACACACACACACACTGACCCCAGCCCCCACCTACCCAGCGAGGACCCTCAAGGACTTTGGGGGATTATCATGTAGAGTTCAGTAGTGTGGCGTTTATGGTTGTCATATTGTAGGGGAAATGAAGTGGGAGGGGTGTTTTGGTCTCTTCACAAGGGAGGTGTTTATTTATATGGTAAACAGGCAGGAGAGTGAACGTGAATCACAAGGATGCTGGGGACGGTCGGCGTGAGGAGAGAGGGCCCCCTTCCTTTAACAGCTCATGTCGAGTTGTCCTTGAGGGAGACACTGAGACGCGCCGTCGAGAACTCTGCATTTCTATTAGACATTAACGTGATCATCTGGGTTTGCAGTCAGGGTTCTGAAGTTTAGGCTTATTGTTTTAAAGGCTTGAACAATCAGCATTTGCCAGCTCTGAAGACTGAAGTGCTGAGAAAGCTAATGAGAAGCCATTAAGCCAAGATGTGTGTGTCTAGTTCTGCTTATATTCAGCTTCATAAGTTACACTTGTGCAATCAGATGTGATCCAGCACAAGAGCTCTGCCATAAACCCCGCCTTTGCACAGATAACCACGTTCAGATTTAA